>NC_064810.1:132848538-133148538 GCF_023721935.1 Panthera uncia
TCCTGGGGCAGAATAAAAATGAGATTTTTTTTTTTTTTTTTTTTTTTGTGATGGTTAATTTTATGTGTTGACTTGGCTGGGCTGAGGGATGCCTGGATAGCTGGTGAAACATTATTTTGGGTGTGTCTGTGAGGGTCCTTCCCGAAGAGATTGGCATTTGAATCTGTCAGTAGACTGAGTAAAGAGGATCCACTCTCACCAATATGACTGGGCTTCATCTAGTCTACTGAGGGTTCAAACAGACAAAAAGAGGAAAGGTCAATTCTCTCTCTCTTTCTCTCTCTCCTTGACCTGTTCATCTTCTCTTGCTCTTGGACATTAGGGCTCCTGGGTCTTGAGCCTTTGGGACATATACCAGACCCCACCTGCCCACCTCACCTCAGGCCTTTTAATTCAGGCTGAATTATACCACTGAATTATGGCCCTGGATTTCCTGGTTCTCCAGCGTGCAGATGGCAGATTATGGGACTTCTTGACCTCCATTACTGTGTTAATCAGTTTTTTTTTTTAAGTTTTTTATTTTAATTTATTTTGAGAGAGATAGAGCAAGTGGGGAAGGGGCAGAGACAGAAGGAGGCAGGAGACCAAGCAGGCTCCGTGCTGTCAGCTCAGAGTCCAATGTGGGACTCGAACTCACCAACGGTGTGAGATCATGACCTGAGCCTAAATCAAGAGTTAGTCGCTTAACCCACTGAGCCACCCAGGTACCCCTAGCCAATTTCTATAATAAACAAACAAAGAAAAAAACAAACCCTATTGGGTCTGTTTCTCTGGAGTATCCTTACTAAATACACTGTTAGAAGAGTTCAAACCCTTTAACATGGTTTACAAGGTTCTCTGTGGTCTGGTTCTGATTCCATCCTCAGTGCTAAACATTATCCTTCTTATTTCACCAGGAATAGTCAGCTTTTTCAGTCCCTGCTTCTTTTTTCTCTGGGACTGTATATATTGAACTTTTTGCCTAGAACACCTTTCTTCCACAACTCTCTTCTCTCTATCTCTATGTGGGACTCTAATCAACCCTCTTGGCTCCTTTCGAGCTCCAGTCGTTTTGAGCTACCTTTAGATCTGAGATTTTTTTTTTAAGTTTTATTTATTTAAGAAATCTCTACACCCAGTGTGGAGCTTGGACCCATGACCCCAAGACCAAGATTCGCACGCTTTTCCAACTGAGCTATCCAGACACTCCTAGATCTGCTATCATGCCATAGAGTGTCTTATGCCTGGGCCTTTGAACATGATATTTTACTCCATCTTGTTAACTTCTATTTATTATTCCAGTCTCAGTTTAGCTGGTACTTCATTTAGAAAGCCTTCCCCTCCCTCCTAAGTATGGAAAAGGCATACTTTTCCCAGAAGCTCCCAGAAGCATGTAGAGTTTTGGAGTTCACGTTTCATTATAATCACTTGTCTGTTGGAATACAAACTCTGTAAACTAGGAAGCTTTGTTTCCATAATGTCTATTGCATATCACACATTCAACGAATACTGGTTCAATAAAAAAAACAAAACTAGAGGACTTTCTCTGTCCAGAGGACTTTCTCAAGGCTACACATGAGAGATGAAGCCATGACTCAGAAGCTGGGAAGAAAAATTCATTTGAAATTGGATAAGGTCAGGGATGAATGGAGAAGGGTCATTGAAAATAATCACATATGGTGAGGTACCTCCTTATCAGTTATTGGTGCAAGGGCATATCTGGCATACTTCAAGGTATAGAGTTGAGCTCACCACAGCCTCGAAGAGAGGAAATGAACTGTGACAGCACTTTGTAAATTGGAAAGCATTACACATACATTGCATGATATTTTAATAATCTACAAATATATTACTATTATTACCTTAGCACTTGTGATGGAGTTGTTTTTCCATCCAAAAAAGAAAAACAGCTTGAGAGTCTTCTTAAACATGCAAACGTTCTTGTCTGGAAGAATATTTGGTGATAAAGGTCACTGTGAACTTATTGAGGAGCTCAGTGGGAGGGAAGCAGCATTTATTTATGTGTATTTATGTGCTTATTCACTGATGGCTTTGCTGAGGAAAGCTATATTGTCAAGTGCCCTAATTAAGAAATAATAATGTAATTGATTTTTTATGGATTATCTTCAATTGAGTCCCTTTACAACAGCAAACTCTCATTGACTACTCGGGATAATTGATGGCTTCTTAGCACAATGCCCTTGGCTGATTGCAGAGCAGTTGATGCTGCGTCTGACAATGACTGTGAGCGATCCCTGTTCTTGCAATGGCGGCCCCTTAGAAAGGCAGCAAGCTGAAGTGAGTAACACAGGTCAAATCACTTTCGTTTTTGTAAAATGAGGGGGCTGAACTAAATCAATGGCTCGAAAAAGAGAAACACAAATTCAGCAGAACCCCATCATCAAACAAATTTTATGTAAGAGCCGTGTTTGTAGAACAGGCCCAAGAGGTGTTCAGTCTGCTTGAGGCGAGGTTGGGAAATGCACAGGTTTCCTCCAGCTCTTGTCCCCCCACCACCAGAACAGACTCTGAAAGACTCTGTTTGAGGTACTGGATGAGATGATCTCCAATTTTTAAGTTTTTACTAGATTCCAGTTTTAAAAGTCCAGGATTCTGAGATAGGACTTCAAGGGCTCCAGGATAAACCAAAATAGCCACTTGTCTCACCTTTGGAGCAGAGTGTCTCAAAGCATTTGATATCACGGTCCAGTCAGAATACCAAACTGGACTCAGAACACCCTGCCGTGGTTTAAGCAAGGTGAAGTAGTCTACACCTCTGACTTTACTGATTTCGTGTCATGGAGTGTGTGTGTGTGTGTGTGTGTACACAAATGTATAAAATGTTCTGCAATCTTACAGGAGCTCTGAGTTTTCTCCTTTAAGAAGATTTTGGTGGTATTGTGAGGGGTTGTAGCTATCTACGGGAGAGAAACAATAGCTGTTGAGTACCAGTGAGTGTTGTGCTAGATACTTTATGAAAGGGGATTTATTACCCACATTCATTGATAAACGAATTAAAGTTCAGAAATGATGTCCAAGGTCACAATAAGTCTCTATGACTTCAGAGTTCATACTTCTTACTAAATGGTGATATCTGTTTATGTAGAAAGAGACCTGTTTATATTGTTTGGGGAGAAGGTGATTTAAACATACAATCATTCTGAAAAGCAAAAGATTGTACACTTTAGTCTTTGAAGGCCTGGAGGAAGGGGGTAGTTGAATCAGATACCATTTCAATTACAGTGTGTTTATATGGCCTGGACCTAGACTATAAGTGTATTTATAGTACATGTTGTAGGCATGCTCCCAAAGATGTCCATGTTCTTATCCTGGAAATCAGTGGCAAAGGGACTTTGTCGATGTGATTAAGTTAAAGACCTTGAGATGGGAAAATTATCCTGGATTATGTGGGTCATCCCAATGAATCAAAGAGCCCTTAAAAGTAAAAGAAGCAACAGAAGAGGTCAGAGTGATTCGATGTGAGAAGAACTTGACCTGTTAGTGCTGACTTTGAAGGTTGAGTAAGGGACTATGAGCCAAGGAATCCAGAAAAACTTGGAGAACTCGGGGTATCTGAAATGCTACCTGAGGAGCTGCCCAAAAAAGTGCCACAAGTTGGGTAGAGGACACATCTGCCCATTTTTGCATGGACCTACAGCAGATCCAGTTTTTGCAGCATTGGAGGGGAGGATGGTTCCATGAAGGTCACACTAACAGCCTCATGATCCAAAGACCTCCCTCAGATGAACGAAAGCAGTCTCCCTCACTGGGGGACTCCGAAGGAGGAATCCTCTGAACAGAGAAACTGTTTCCAGAGCTTTGTTTATATACATCCACATCTTATCTTGCATTTTTTGCTGAGTTTTAATTGGAGAAGGCCCCTGAATGAACTTCTAGAACATTTTTCTCATGGTAGGTGATCTACAAGTGTTTCTTGAAATGCATTCATCATCAGGCAAATGAATTTGATTTATTTAAGCAGACTAGGAAGATTTCATTATTTTCTTACCATAAAAACTAGCAAAAAGCCAGTCAAAGGAATTTGTCTGGAATTTTGTTTTGTTTAATCTTGTGTCGGGGCACCTGGGTGGCTCAGTCGGTTGAGCATCCGACTTCAGCGCAGGTCACGATCTCGCGGTCCGTGAGTTCGAGCCCCGCATCAGGCTATGGGCTGATGGCTCAGAGCCTGGAGCCTACTTCCGATTCTGTGTCTCCCTCTCTCTCTGCCCCTCCCCCGTTCATGCTCTGTCTCTCTCTGTCTCAAAAATAAATAAATGTTAAAAAAAAATTTTTTTTTAAAATTTAATCTTGTGTCATAATTCCCGGCATATAGTAGGTGACATTTGTTTTTAGAATAAAATATCTGGCTTTTATTCAGAGAACAACCTAGTACTAAAACTAGCTGAGCAACTTATTGTATGTTTGGCTAATGGAATGTCAGCATAGAATATATTTTTTTTTAATGAGAAAGGCAATGGTTCTATTACTTCCATGGAAAAATACACCAAAACAAAAAAAAATCTAATACAATATAACTTTGTACCTTTTTCTATTAATAGCCCCAGTGAGTGCTGACAAATGTTTGGAGTTTACCACAATGCCCACATCAAAATCCTCAAATGGTACGACCACAGAGGCTGTGAACTCTCAAGCCAGTAAGCTAATGGACAAGATGCTAAATATCAACCTAGGACCAAGATATATTTTTAATTACTGCTGGCATTTTGCTTCTGCTTAATCCATTACATAGGAGCCAACACCATGCCTTTTCCTCCACTATCTGACTTCATCCATTGCTAGGACTCAGCTTTAGTCCGTAACATTAGGTAGGAGGCCAACCACTTAGGAGGTTGAGCGACTGACCTGCCTGACACATCTGTACCACAGACAAAACCAAATGCAACCAAAGCAGCACACAAAGTCCTTCGATAAGCACTGCTAATGTTTTGCAGCATTTTATGGTTCTTAGGCAAGATGTTATATTGAATTCCAGGTTGGGATAAGGTCTTTATTTATACTTCTCTCGTTTCCTGATAAAAATGAGATGAAAAGCATTGCTGTGGAAAGGGCCAGGCCTACGAGACAAAAGACTTTAGGGTAAAATCTTTGCACCGGTTGCTAATAGATGAGCCATTTAACATTTTTAAGCTTTGTCCGTCTAAGTTATGAAATGAAGATAAAACATTTCTCCCCTGTTTTCTTCCTTTGCATGTTGTGGGGTCACATGACAAAAATTGATATATATGAGAAAGATTTTTTTTCAGGAAAGTGTAATATAAATGTTAAAGTGTGATATAAATGTCAAGTTATATTTTGTGATCAACATAACTCTGTTAATGAGGTATAACCGGACTATGTATGTTTGTCCATGTAACTTGCTTATTTTTCTGAACACATTTGTCCCTCTTCTGACACCGATCCCAGTCAGAATTTTTTTTGTCAGATGCTTAAATCAATTCCCCTTTATACTTTCTCTCTGTCTAGTGTTTGCTTAAGTAGAGCCAGAAATCAAAAGTATAAACACAGAGTATTCAGCAAGTGGTCTTCCAAAATCAACTTAGTCCATTCTCCCCCAGTCTTCTAAGATTTTTCAAATGTTACCACGTAATAGGGATATAATCACAGCGACATACACCGGGGGCTCGAAGTCACCAACCACAAGATCATGACCTGAGCTGAAATCAAGTCAGAGGCTTAACTGACTGAGCCACCCAGGCGCCCCAATACTTAAATATTATTAAGACAAAATATGGATGCAGGGATATCCGGGTAGGAATAGAGGAATCATTTTTCACTGGGTGTGAATCAGTGAATGTACCTGAGAATGAAGTTTTATGTGGGGAGGCATGTGCCCTCCTGAGTCACATTTATACCCCAGTTTACAGGGCAGTATTCACTGACGACTCTAACCAGGGCATTTGTTTGCCTTAATGATTGCCATAGTAATTCTTAAAATAAAGTGGACTTTATTTTACTGAGGAGCTCTTTGGCCATTTTATTCAAAAATGCTTATGAGTTAAACTGCATGTTTCATCATTATGATATTGTGTTTTACGCGAGGCATTGCAAAGATCCTAGGGTAGATAGTATATTCGGTTTTCGTGGCAGAGAAGTTCAAGATGATTTCTGATAAAATCCAGTTAAGAGCTATCTTTTTTTTTTGAAGAAACACTCAAGTTAACATTACAAATATTTAGTAAAAAGTCAGACTCAGGGGACACCTGGGTGGCTCAGTCAGTTAAGCCTCTGATTCTTGATTTCAGCTCAGGTCATGATCTCACAGTTCATGAGTGTGAGCCCTGCATCTGACTCCATGCTGACAGCATGGAGCCTGCTTGGGATTCTCTCTCTCGTTCTCTCTTTCTCTCTCTCTCTGCTCCTGTCCCCCAACCCTCTGTCTCAAAATAAATAAATAAACATTTTTTAAAAAATCAGACTCAGTGAAGATAACTGCAATCATCTACACAACACACACCTGTGCATACATGCACACACACACACACACACACACACACCCCTTATTAAATATACTTAGTAAAAAGACTTCCAGTTTGGGCCATTTCAATATTAAGTGAACAGTTTATAGATTTTAGATGATTTCTACAAATCACCTAAGGTTTACTGGCAAAGTAAAATTGAGGCTTTTGGGGGGCCAAGAGGTTCAGTTCTCACATTGTATCTAAATGAATAGGTTTACCTTTCCTGGCCATAGGGGGCTAAATTTTTACACCACCATAACCAAAGGTTACATTAATGGGCCACATTTGAGATTTAGTACTCTTTCATGGTATCATTTTCATTGAGGAGACTATATGAAGACTAACTTAGGGCTGGCATCCAGGCTGCTCAAAATATAATTCCTGGAAGAAGCATTTCCAAAATTCTACCATTCTTCGTATAGCACTACTTGGCAAGTTAATTTATTAAAAATAAATAGCGTATAAATCACAGCCCCTTCTTCTCCACCTCATTTTCCTTCTCTGTCTCCCTCTGTCTATCTGTCTGTCTCTCTCTGCCTGAGTAATTATTTCTAAATTTTAGTTTTAAATTTTTAAATGATTAAAATACAGTCACATTGTTTAAAAATATTTTGAAGTGATAGTGACAAGTGTCTCATTTGTGTTTCTTTTCTCTCTTGTTTCTATCTCCAGTATATCCTTGTTCATTCATTTTTTACAAATATACAAAGCTAATCTCTCGTTCAAAATTTTATTTTGCATTACTTCTCTTTAAATTTGTTTTAATGTTTATTTATTTTTGAGAGAGGAGAGAGACAGAATGTGTGGGGGGAGAGGGGCAGAGAGAGGAGACACAGACTCTGAAGCAGGCTCCAGGCTCTGAGCTGTCAACACAGAGCCCTACGCGGGGCTTGAACCCACGAACCATGAGATCGTGACCTGAGCCAAAGTCAGATGCTTAACTGACTGAGCCACCCAGGTGCCCCTGTATTAATTACAAATATGGGCGTGTGTGTTTTATATGTTTATACACATACACACCATATCCATAATCTGTGTAGGTTATCTATTGCCACACTCCAAACACCTCAAGACACGGTACTTGAAAACAATGTATTCTTTCTCAACATCCTGTGGGTTAGGAATTTGGACAGTGCTGTTCTGGGCCGTACTTCTGCTACACGATGTCAGCTAAAGTCCTTCATCTAGCTGCATTCAGCTACTGATGGGGCTGAGTTGGAAGACCTAAGAAAGTTTCACTCATATATCAGGCACTGCGATACTCCTGCAGGTAACCTCTCTTTCCGAGTAACATGGGTTGCCTTGCAATATGGTGGTCTAACAGTTGGACTTTTTGCATGGTAGCCGGCTTCCTAGAGTGAATGTGCTAAGAGGTAAAGGGGAAAGCCCTAAGGCATTAAATCCTTATGTGATAGGATCAAAGGATCTAGCAACCACCTGTGGGTCATATTTGAGATTTAATCATTTTTCATGATTGCTTTTCCATTGATGAGACTAGTTCAGGATTAATCGTAGGGTTAATATTTTAGGATTCATAATCTTCAGCTTAATCTTAGGGAAACTTAGAGTCACTCTTACCACATTCCACTGGAGAAGTCCGCAGACCACCCAGATTCAAGGGGAAGGAAATAGATTCTTGCCGTGAGATGAATGGCAAAGAATTTGCCGCCATCTTTGATCACAGTATCTGTTTCCTTTTACACAAGTTTTAAAGCCCACAGACACCAGTGAATCAGTGATTGAAAGATGTCTGCTAATATACCATGAAAGATTAGATTCCTGTTTTCAAAAAAAATCATCAAATTACTGAGAACTGTTGATGGAAGATGCAGTACTTTTAGACATAAAAATAGTTTCTCAAAAAATGAACTTTTCATCACAACCTCGTAGGTTTGCTGCAAAGCCTACATTTTTGTAACACAATATGTTGTTAATTAAAAAAAAACACCTCACCAAAGTATTTTTAATCGCTTGGACATATCTTGACTGCCAATTTGTGGAGAGGCTAGTTTCTTCATGCATGCTTTGACATATACATTAAACCCTCTCTTACTATTCTCTTGAGAATCTAATTCCCATCAAACCTGTGACATAACCTATAACTATCACCAGCTTCTTTGTGGAAGTTTACGATCTTCATGATATATGCCTTCTGAAATATACGTCTGTAGGCTTATGGTAAAATTAATAACACCGAAATTAAAACTGACAACTCTGAAATGATATGCTGCCCTTAGCATATGGAATAACTACCGTGAACACTTATGGGGTTTGTTGCAAGATTATAGACAGTTACCCAATAGGGGATAACTTCTGAACTGTGTTGCTAAATCTCATTTGACAGGTTTTGGATTTGGTATAATTTTTCTATAGCATCGTAGTGTTGGGTGAGCAATATGTTAGCTATGATTCAGATGACATTTTATGCCTAAGCTCCTCGGTCTTTCTCCTCCGCGTCTTCCCTCTCTTCCCCGTCACACCCTCCTCGTCCTTCCCCCTCCTTCTCTATACACTCAATCTTATCTAAATATTTTAGCAGTTAGTTCATGGCTAGGGGATTCTTTATGAAATATGATAATAAAAAACCCTTTTGTCTGGCTGCGCGTCTGAGTGTGCACATCTGCAAGTCTGAGGATACATATCAGAGGTTTATCTACCTATCTGCCTGTCTATCTGTCTGTTGATTTATTATGTTTATACTCTTATTTTTTTTTGTTATGGTAGGAATGCAAGTTGCAAGGAGTTAGTCCCGAACACTCTGTTCAGTGATCCAGTCTTTTGTGCAACCTATCTTGGCCCCACTTCATGGGTTCACATGTGTACACACACACACACACACACACACACTGTCTTTTTTCATCAATTGGCATATTTAACCGTTTTTCTGGTGAATGAAGGACTGCTGTCCAGATTTTGACTTTGTAAAAAATAGCACCGTCCCCGTAAAAGAAACGCTTATGCAGTTTGGAGGAAAATAACTAAGAATTGGTTGCTACAATAGTAAAGAAATACTCATCTATGGTAATTCTGCTAACACTCGATCATTCTATATACCGGAAGCTATGTGGGATTAGTAACAGATGAAACTAGGAAATGGGGCCAGAGGGAATTTGAGGTGCTTTTAAATGTATTCCTCCTCCTCTATTCTAGTCTTATCTTGAAAACAGAACTTATATAAACATGCTTCAAACAAAGTAAATAAAAAATGAACACATATGTGGTTTTGAGCAGGGACGTGACTCCCCACTCAAACTCACGGGCCTTTCTAAAGTTTGTCAGAAATAAGGCAGGCTCTTGCTTCTGATATAGTTTAGATTGGGTTGCCATTAACTTTCTAGTAACTGTTCCTAAATGATTATCCTTTGATGTGAAATCGTTTTATAAATAATAAAATGCAACCCCCATGCCGTAGACATTCCTGGTTATCTACTCAACTGTCCAATTCACTCTTCGTTTGTGGCAACAGAGTTTCAGCAAGCCATATTAAATGCTCGTGTCTCCAGCCTTTCTTTCACTTAAGAGTGAGTTTGGTTTTGAACAATGAGTTTTGTAAGCAGGTAGATATCCACTGGCAGAGTCTTGGGAAGATTTCTCTTTCTTTACAGAAGCGATGGTGCCACTCTCCTAACACTTCTCCTTTCTTCTTGCTGCCTTGAATGAAGTGATGGTTACCTTGGAGCAGCCATATTATTGTTTTTTTAATGTTGATTTATTTTTGAGAGAGGGAGAGTGAGAGAGACAGACAGACAGACAACAAGTGGGTGAGGGGCAGAGAGAAGGAAACACAGAATCCGAAGCAGACTCCAGGCTCCGAGCTGTCAGTGCAGGGCCTGACATGGGGCGCTAACTCACAAACCGTGGGAATCATAACCTGAGCCAAAGTCTGACCCTTAACTGACCGAGCCACCCAGATGCCTCTGGAGCAGCCATATTGTGACCACATGGGAAGAGATGATATATTTAAGAGTCATTGGCCCTGACAATGTACAACTGCTATACCCATGCTAGTAACTAACTGCCTTCTTCTGTAATTTACTATAAACTAAAAAAATAAAAATAACTTTTTACTTGTTTCCGCGATTGTGTCTTTTGTTGCTCTTAGCCAATTCTAACTACTTTAAATGGCAAATAGGTGAAAAGACTCATTTGTGGACATTAAATTAGTAATTTCAATGGTAATTTTTCTGTTGTTACTGTTGTTTTGCCTGCATTTTTCTCTTTGCTTACCTCCAATTCAAATAGGTCCCAGATTCTGCACTTTGATGACTAAGGATGTTTGCAGTATACTTCCTGGGTATTTCCTTCAAAAGCTTATATCCACTGAAGAGTTTAGAGTTGGAGGCAGGGGTACTCCTCGGTCTAAAAACAAAAGTCCCTGGCTTGGGGGAAACCAGAGGGGTCTGCAGATCTAGTGAACCCTAAGGACCAAGGGTTGGGATGATGATTTGGTGCCCACCCCCCATGACCAGAGGCATAAGAGGCCTCTGCAGGGCTGCCCAGACCAATCCACATAGGAAACAGTGCACATATCCCTTCTCTAGGTCCCTGATCTATGGTAGCAAGAACATGCTCTGATGAGGCTTGATATCACCTGGACAACTAGAGTAGGTGTAGGACCTAAGGCTCCTCTATAATTAGAGCCACGCAATTTTGTGGGAGTTCTGTTGTTCCTCTTACTCTCTGGAGATAACTCTGAGCATGCAGGGCCAAGGCCCCCTTTAAGAAATATTGGCTAATTTTGCATTGTGCGTCATAATTCCCATATAAAAAGTGCATAAAACATAAACATGCAGCTCAGTGAATTCTCACAAAGGGAATACCCATGTCGCTCCAGAAATAAAACATGGCCAGTCCCCAAAACCCTTTTCACGGGCCCTCTCAGTAACCATTTTATCATTCTTCCCCAAAGAGAATCCTGATTATTCAGTAAATTTTTTCTTGCTTTTATTTACGGCTTTGCTACTTAAGTATGAATTACTAAACACTAGCTGTGTGTATTTTTAAATGTTTCATAAAAGGGATCGTACTTTTCATTTTGGTTTGTGGCCCTTTTCACTCGAAATTACTTTGTTTGTGAAATTGATACATATTATTGTGGGTAGCTGCAATTCATTAATTTTCTATCGCAGTGTAGTATTTCATTATTTAAAAACACACAATTTGTTTAGCTGTTTCGTTGTTGAAGAGAATTTGGATTATTTTCAGTTCTTAGAATGAGAATTCGGGTGATTTGAGCAAGAGCAGCCAGGCTCAAAATTAATATGCATACCCACCCACCACCCCACCCCCCCCCAATACATGTCCACCACTACAAACTCCCACATTAGTTACTTGATCTGTACTTGAACTTCTGTCACAGAAAGAGTTGATCACAGTGTCCCCAAGAGATCGTTCCTATTTTGGCCATAATGTATTGATTCAGTAAGGTTCTTGGCTGCAAGTTTCTCCAATGAGTGCCTTCCTGGGAATTTTGAAATAGAACAGAAGGAGACAATATGTCTCTGAGTTGTTAGAATACGAACTGTAAATCAAGAGCTATTGGCAGCCATGTTTTCCAAGTGGACAGGAGAAAAAATTAGAAATATCTGCAGAGGAAGAAAAGAAAGAAGAAGATGCCCAGAGGGGCACAACTATAAGACTGTAAAGAATCCTGCTAATCAAATTCCAGGTTTCAGTTTGTTCTGAAGTTTTTACTCCCTTATAATAAATGTCCCATTGGCTTAAGAGAGTTTGAGTGAGCTTCTGTCACGTGGAAATACAATAGTCCTAACATTACAGATATTTTTAACTATTTAATTAAGACACTATTCACAACAATTTCTTAAATAACGATATTTATCAATAATTTTATATTTGAGAATTCAAGTATCTGGTACTTGCTATTAATGTGTTGAATGGATTTGGACAAGTAAAAGAACCTCCTGTGACTTAGTTTATTCATCAGTAACATATGGAAGTTTGGACAATAAAATCTCTGAAATTTACTTTATGTCTAACACAAAATTATTCTATCAGAGTGCCAGTAGGCAAACTTATTATTTGCACTTGACTTTTCAAAGGAAGCAGTGAGGAGTCTGGTGATAATTTATTCTAAAAAAATTTGAAACCAAAACACTTCAGAAGTCTTCTACTTCTTAGTAAATCATGCATTCTCCATTAGAATATTTTCTGGTGCATAGCAGGCACTCAGCAAATATTTGTCAAATGAAAGAATGAATGAATGACTATCCACTTGAGATGTTTTATATCCCAAGATCTAGAACACTGAGCACACGTTTTAATGATATCTGTTTTCATTTGGCCCTTACCATAAACCCCTAGCCTTTACAAAGATCAAACGCAACCTTTCAGACATGTGCGTTTCCGCTTCTGGATGGATTCAGAACTGAAGGGGTTAATGAAGAGTCGGATGCCTCCATAGGATTTCTGTGAAGCACAAAAAGTACAGTGCCAACAAAATCCCCTGAAGAGTAAACAAAACTTGGAACTGTTGCAAACAATAAATTGTCAATACCTTATAGAAGCAATGGATAATGAAAACTTATCATGCCTATAGTTAGTATCCTCTTTAAAAGAATTTACAGAGTCTATGAAATTAAATTCTGTGCACAGTTCTCTTAATTTGTCCTTAATTAAACAATACTCCATAAATGGTGCATTCAGTGACCAAATGTTCAGAGACAGCAAAATGGTGGGTCCCAAGCCATTAGGAATGAAATAAAGGCAGTCCCTGGAGAGTCTGCAAGAATCTGGTCTCTCTAAGTGACAACTGATGGTTTAGGAAGATAATTAACTTTGCAATTACAAACTGCAGCTTTCACCAGTGCTGTTTTTCCCCCAGTATAATCTTTTAAATGTTGGATTATTTCCTATCACGTGAAATAGTTTGCTTGGAAAAGAGAAAAGCACACAAATACCCCACTCTAGGCTGCTGAGTTCATCAGGAATTAAATCTTTATTGATTAATTTAATGGGTATTGTTTTTTATTTCTAATGTTAGATCAATATCCATTTAATGTGCGATGCTATGCAGGTTCACAACGCTAAAATTTCAGCAGTAAATTTATACAAATAGCAAAACAATATTTAGATTTCACACACAAAACCAGAAAAGATAGATCTTTTATTTTTTATCAGAAAAGAAACGTGAAATTGCTGTTCAACACATTAAAAGATAAAACTTTTAAAGAACCCTTATTCTGCTTTAGATTAGGTAAGTTTATGCCATTTTTTTTTTTTCTGCTTAAGTGATTCTCTGAAAATCTCATTACTTTGTTTATTATGGATATTTAAATGACTTTCATACCAGAATAATCCAGTTTTCCTTCTCCTCCCCCAAAGAATTCAGTCTAGCCTAACTATACCTGGCCAACTTTTCTTAATGTCAGCTGACACTATCCATTAGGCAAATGTTAACAGCAAAGAAGAATTCTTCTTCCTTTTGCTTTTAAAATCGGACTGCTGGAAGGACACCTTTGTTGTGTCTATGTAGACAAAAATTTTGAACTGTAAAAATATCATGGACCAATTCTAGACCTCAAAAAACCCATCTTTTTCTCAATACTATTCAACTTATCAGGTGACAAATCTCCTCTACTTTGCTCCATGTTCTGATTATTTATGTTTCTAAATAGATGTGCTTTAGTGTGCATGTTCAAATGGCTTCTGCCATTCACAGCAAATACACAGGACGGTAGTCTTTGAAAGTTGACTCACTCATGCAAATACCAAATTGCCTTTTGTTAACATTATATTGACAAAGGCAAAGAATTACAAGGCATCTGAGAGATACCCTGGTTCTGATTTGGCACCTCAAAAAGTCAGAGAAAATCTGTCAGAGCATGTCCACGTCGTTAGGCTTTTTCATAAATGCACTTTGGTTTGATCAGAGACTCTCATGTTGTTAAATAACCTTTATATGTTTTTCTGAACTTAGGCAGGTTCATCTTTCCTCCTTCCCTCCCTTCTTTCCTTCCTTCCCTCTCTTATTCACTCATCAAATATTTATTGAATTCATACTACATACTAGTACTGAGCCAGAATCTATGGGTTCGCACACACAGCACATTCAAGGAAATCACCGTTGATGGCAGCTGAAGTTCTTTGCTTGTGGATGACAAGTATACATAGCCACTGGGGTCTCAGGTAAATATAGAGAAATGGGCTGCTTTTCTTCCCAGAGGCCTAGTTTCTACATTGCCAGAAAGCCCAGACAACTTTCCTTATCCAACCCCATTTCCATATCCACTTAGCAAAATTTCTATCTTTCCCTAAGGAGAAGAGCAATGAATACAAATTATACACCTGACAAAAGCCCATATTCTTTATAAAACTGTGCCTGTCTCCACCTTAATCAGCCTCCAAATTACAGGATGCTCCCTCTCCAATGCCTTTCCATCTGTTTCCTACCATTTGCACCTTTAAATTAACCTGGCTTTGGCCACAAAGCTGAATTCCAGTCCTAATGGCACCTGTACATCTCCTGAGCTCTCTGGGACCATCTCTCACTTGCCCTCTTGGTGACTTCTCATTCTTCCTGGTTCTATTTCCTTGACCCACTTTTTGTTTTGCATCACCTCATCTTCCATTGGGGTCTTCTCTTCTAGCCCTCTTACTTGATCACATAGTTTTCATTCTTTCTCTCAACTCTGACCTTCTGACAAATGCCCTCAGAACTTGAAAATTTCCCACAGTGTAGCCCCGCCCTGCCTCTGGGTCTAATGGGATTTCTAGCTGAGCCTGGCCTACATCCCCAAGAGTGGGGAAAAGAGATGATGAAGCACATTCAACTGTTAACCCCTAGTCCAAAGTTTCATTGCCTCCTTTTTGGACAATTATAGAGGCTTCATAACTGGTTTCTCTGTATTTATTCCCCCCAACACTCAAGCTTATTTTCTCCCATTTCAAGATGAATATATCTATGGCCTATTCTGA
This sequence comes from Panthera uncia, assembly GCF_023721935.1. Lineage (NCBI taxonomy): Eukaryota > Metazoa > Chordata > Mammalia > Carnivora > Felidae > Panthera > Panthera uncia. The sequence goes on from NC_064810.1 coordinate 132,863,931, forward strand.
TTGTATTGTTCTCCAACTCTTGCCACAAACCTTGTGCTTTATTCACTGTTCACTGCACAGCTCTTGTGGTAGGGAATGTACAATACTCATCCTTGTGTTTCCCTGACAACTAGCACAGGACCTTGGTAGAGTATTCAACATTTATCCACTGGATGCTATTTCCACTCAATATCAATGTGCATTTTGCACAGACAATTTTCCACCAGTCAATATGGGAACCACCAGCTTAACAAAACTTAAATAAGATTTATTTACCGCAGCACTTCCCTGAGCCTTAAATATACTAAGGTACTGGTAATATTCCAAAAGGAAGATAAAGGATATGGTACTTGACCAGGAACACCTTTTTTTTTTTTCCCTAGGGCATCTTGAATAGCTGGTGTTAGTGCCCTGTGGAGCACACATTTAGTGAAACACTGTTCAACAAAGTAAAGTTTTAAGTAATTAGAGAGTAATTAAGAGGCTTCCATGATTTAGTCCTCATTTCCCTTCCTATTTATCCTATTTACCTTCTATAAATTTCTTGTTACTAACTTAACTTTATATTCCAGGAAAAAAGGCTACTTACTATTCCAACAAATCCTATGCTTTGTCTTACACCTGGGTTTTTTCCTCTTTTCTTCCTCCCACTCTCCCATCTAAACTTCTCCAGTTAAAATTTTGCCCATAATTTAAGGCCCCACCCAAACTGTCTCTTTATCCATAACATTTTGGTTTATTGCTTAACTAAATATGGTTTCCTTGTGTTCTCAAATTATATACTACCGTTTTTATGGCATGTATCTCAATCTATTGGATATTGTGGCTAATAGTGGGCACATTTCCATTACCAATTTACAAATTCTTAAAATAAGACTGCTGTACATTGAATTCTCACCATGAACTAGCTACTCTTCTAGATATTTCTTTCATTAATTTATTTAGCCATTCATCCATGTATATTCCTTCCTTCTCTGATCCAGCCATCCATCATATTAGTTCTGGGGCCAAGCATTGGGACTACAAAAATAAACCAGGTGCACAAAGCACATTCCCTCACATGGTTTATATCCTCGTGGAGGAACATAGGTCATAAACACGTAAAAAAGAAATAAATATGACTATTTGGAAAGTGGCAAGTGATATGTAGAGATTGAAACCCAATAAAGGTATTGTGGATAACTGAGGAATGGGATTACTACATTAAGTCAGAATGGTCAGGGCATTTTGCACATCCTAGCTCATTTAATCCTCAGAATAATACTTTGAATTGCTTATTGCTATTACCAGTTTATATATGAGCAAATTGAAACTAAATGAAGTTCCATAGGTTGATCAAGGTCTTTCAGGTCATCAGTTTTAGAACAGGGCTAACAAATATAGTTGTATAGGTTGCGCATTACAAAACCTCAAAAAGCACCATGTAAATGGTGCCTCTACCAGTCAGGATTAGATAGAGAAGCAGAACCACTCCAGATGTTGTAGAATAATGGATTTATGGTAGAGATGAAGCCTTACATAACTGTGAGAACTGATAAAGAGTCCATGGGAAATCGGTTGCTCTTTGCCCCATGGGGTTGAAAGTCATTGTAGGTGATCAAGACTGATAGTGCTAAGAAAATATTATATAAAGTGGGGGAAAGCAAGAACAAACTGAAAGCCCAAGGAAAAGAAATGGATTCCACAGTGACAAATTGGAACCCATATCTGTGTCTTACTGCCCCCAACCCCAGTGAGCTGGGCGATCTGCAGGGAGCGTCAGCACCTTGTACCTTGTGGTTATACTTACACCTGGCCCAGGTCTCAGAGAAGCTGCACTGGAGGAGCCATGGCCTGGCTGCTGCCCAGGCCTAAGAGGTGAGCCATGAGATCAGGGATAACACACATAGGCTATGACAGAACATGTTGCCCTCCAGTGAACTTACAGTCTAATGGCTGCTGTCTCAGCATCTTGTACAAAGTTCTCTTGTGACCAGCCCTGGCCAGAATCATACAAGGAACAGAATTCTTAGAAACGTAGCTCCAGCTGAGTTGCATGCTTTTGATTACACAGTATTATCTCCTTCATAAAACACACAGGATGCCTCATTTTCACGTACTCACAATACCTACCTAGGAAAGCCGACACTTGCTTAATATTTAGTAAATAGATAATTCACATAGTATTGTATAGGCCTCACCTAAAAGTGAATCTAGAGAATAAAATTCTTACATTCTCCCAGTTGACTTTGTATCAAAGCACACAGTCTAGAAAAAAAAAACAATCACTTTGACCAGAGGAATGTAGAATGATCCCTTTGTCATTGAAACACTTCGTTTTTAGGAGAGCAGGATTAAGGGTCCCATTTCAAAAGGTAAATATTGTATTCTGGCATTGCTAGACCAGCATTGCCTGGGGACAGAAGCGTCAGCATCACCTGGGAATGTGTTAGAAAGGAATATTCCCGAGTTTCACCCCAGACTCACTGAATCAGAAATTCTGGGGGTGGAGCCTACCAATCTGTGTGGACAAGCCCTCAAGGTAATGGATGCACACTCAAGTTTGAGAATCACTGATCTAGAGATGCTAAATTCCTGGGCTACTGAATAAAAGGAGAAGCTGAATGAAGTCCCATTTGATGAATCTGCATGTTTAGTGAGTACAAGAAGTGACACAGAATCACTAAGCTGCAACTTTAGACAACACAGGATAGCTAGTCAGGGGCGCTTGGGTGGCTCAGCCGGTTGAGTGTCCGACTTCGGCTCAGGTCATGATCTCGCAGTCTGTGAGTTCAAGCCCTGTACTGACAGCTTGGAGCCTGGAACCTGCTTCGGATTCTGTGTCTCCCTCTCTCTCTCTGGCCCTCCCCGGCTCATGCTCTGTCTCTCTCACTCTCAAAAATGAATAAATGTTAAAAAAATTTAAAAATAAATAAATAAATAAATAAATAAAGGATAGCTAGGCAAAAGCGGACAAAGTATGGCAATATTAGGAGCAGGTACATCACACAGATGCAGATAAGAAAGAGTCACCCAGCCAACATGTAGGGGATTTCTCCAGGGGTATATGGCAGCACCTTTTCCACACATGCTTTTGACAGGTGGGGAGTCAATTTCCGGTTATTGGGCAAGCTCTGGGTAATCTGACGAGCTATACATCATGGGTTGCCACCCTGTTAATCAGGCACTTTGATACAAATGATCATGGAAGGGTGACACAACCACATCGCATTCTCTAACTTACCTGTGGTCACGTCTCTCCTTAAGAAAGTCCTTGTTTGTCTAAAGGAAAGTCAGTCCCTGTAGAATCAACCATTTAAAAAGCCTAGAGATAACGTGATTCGGATTAGGGCTAGGATTCTCAACTACCCCACCTCCTCTGCCTGCAGCTACTTCTTAACCCAGTCCTAATCTCACTCAGTCCAGACTCCTGCTTCATTTCCCTCATCACAGTCACAAGCTTATCTCCCGAACTCAATGTCTGATATTATGGTAGGATAATATTTTGAAATGCTGATCACCACGGGGGGGCGTTTTTCACACTTTATCTCCTCCTTGTTCCTCTGCTCCTATGATCAAAGCCGAAGACCTAACTCTCTTTGGCTTTACTGTTCCATCCTGCTAAGACTTTGGGGGACTTTAGCAGATTTGTCAACAGCTGAAGAAAAAGGACTCAACTAGAGACAAGATGTCATCGTAAAAAAATACTGAGGGGAAGATTTGCCTTTGGCTGAAGGTTAGAGATTCAAAAGGGAAGAGAGAAAAGATGAAATAGAACTTCTTCATGGCCTGATAGTGAGAAGGATTTCAGAAAGAAAATGGTTTATCAGGTATGAGTAGGCCTGGGGGAGCAGAGGAAACCTCAAAGAAGGATTTCAGGGCCTCAAACCTAAAGGAGATAAAACAGAGCTCCCAGGACAGTGGGGGCCATGGCAGTATCTCTGTGGACAAATGACTCATGACTGGTTCTACAGCATTCCCTTCAAACACCCAGTCACTGTAAAATTCCACAAGTGGAACATGGAAAACAGCTAAAGTTCAATTTCTCTCCAAAACTATGATATGGGCTGATTTATGGGAAAAAAAAAGGGTAATATTTCTTGTACAACTAAGCATATAGAATGGAGTTAACGTTTCCTAAGCCTGTACCTTTTTTCTCACTAGGATTATGTCTTTTCATTTACTTTATTTTGACAACGTACGGTACAGGGAAGACTTACTATCCTGAAATGAACTTAAGTACCACTGGCTTGGCTGCTTCTGGAGGTCAATTGCCAGAAACAGAGGCGGAACGTGGGGGGCAGATTTAAACAGATTCTAGATTGAGTTATTATAATTGGACATATGAATTCCACGTTGAAGGGTTGGATATCATTGTTACTAACGGTGTCCCTACAGTATCTAATTTGATAGTTCATCCCTCTTAGCCTAGTAGGAGAGTCAGGCTGGCATATATCATTGTTTATATAGAAAACAACAAAGTATGATATCCTAGATAAATAGAATTAAATCCAACACACTTGAAAGATAGAGGAGGATGGAGATTGGGAATGTATCAGTCAGGGTCCCCATACAAAATAGATATATTCTATTAAAAGAGACCAATTCTGTAAGGATTTTTGTTTGTTTGTTTGTTTGTTTACAAACATGTGGATGTAAGAGGGCACAGGGCAAAGAGCCATCATCCAGGACTTAGAAAAGCTGAGCTATTATCATCCACGGTCCAAAGGGGAGGAAGAAGTCCCAGGACCTGGAGGGAAAGTTGCACGGTGGGAGGCCTTAAAAAAAAACAACAACAGTAGATTCATTTGAGAGACAAAACCAGAAGTGAGTTCACAGCAAGGATCTGGGGGAGATACATTCCCAGATCTTACCCTATTACCTCTTTCCCATCTCCACCTGGAGGGCTCTACATGCTGAGCCCAGCCTGAAGTCACAGGACTTGAGGACCTAGTTGGCATTTTCTATAAACTATGCCTTTCCAGACAGAGGGCAGAGGAGAAAGGTGAGCTTGGATCTGGAGGGCAAACAGACAAGATGGGCTCGAAATGGTGTCTCTACGATGATGTCTCCACAGTATTTTGAAGGACCCTTAGTTTTCTAGGCACATAATGGAAGGAATTAACTTATAGTCCTTTTACAAGTTGGTTTTTTTATGTTGATAAAATGATAAATTCCAGCATTTTCTGAGCATGTTTCCACCTATTAGAATAAGAAGAATATAAGGGACAGGTCAGGTCCCTTCACCCATTTTCACCCAAGGACACTGAATTTCAAACGATAGTCCATGTATTACTATCATGTCCCCTCTCACCATGGATTGAATTGTGTCCCCCCAAAAGATGTTGAAGTCCTAACCCCCAGTTATCTGTGAATGTGACCTTATTTGGAAATTGGATCTTTGCAGGGGATCAAGTTAAGATGAGGTTATTAGGGTGGGTCCTAATCCAATATAACTGTGTCCTTAAAAAGGCTGCAAAGTTAGGAGAGAAACGGACAAGCACACAGGAAGAACACCATGGGAAAATGAAGGCAGAAATCAGGGTGATGCATCTATAAGGCAAGGAATACTAAAGGTTGCCAGGAAACCCAGAAGCTAGTCAGGAGGCAAGGAAGAGATTCTCTCTCACGGACCTCAGAAGAAATCTGCTCCATCAACACCCTGATCTTGGACTCCCGGCCTCTAGAACTGTGAGCAAGAAATTTCTATTGTTTAAGCTCCCCAGTTTGTGGTATTTTGTTATGGCAGTCTTTGTAAACTAATACACCTGTAACCCCAGTGTATTCTCCATGATTCTTTTTGTCTGCTACAAAATACATATGCTGATGATAAGAAATATTCTGCTCGTGTTTACGCAAAACTTAATAGAAATGATTGGGACGTCTATGGTTTTTAATAAGATTTTGCTTCCCAACAGAGATACCTTTATCATGAAACCAATGAAATTTAAGCTTTAAGGTTCCCCAATTACATCGACCCCATCTAAGGCCCAGTACCTAATTTTAGACTCTAAATAGGAATTCTTTTTCTTAAAGAGGGTATCCCAGATTATAAAAATGTTGGACTCCACAAAATCTGAATCCACTCTTTATCTCAACTTTGGTTGTTATAACTTCCAACTGCAGGTAGTTACTCACACAGCTGGATATAATATCTTTATATCCTAAATCACTACTAACATCCTTTCAAATTCATTGTTCTTATAAGCAACAACCACTCAAAATAAACTCAAAGGAAGGAATGACAAACAAAAGAACAAACAACTTTGAGAGTCCTTGAGCATAGAGCGTTCTAGGCCCAGTGGGATTCCAAAATGAGGACAAGAAGCCTTCTCTATTCTGCACCAAATGGTGATTTTTTTTTTTTATATTTTATTTATTTATTTTGCGCGAGGGTTCCTGTTGCAGGTGAATTACCTCAGGGAGAAAGCCTATTTCTGATACCCCTGGTCTATCACTATTTTTTTCCAGGTTGTGAAACCCCAATTGCTTTGGAGAGAAGCTAGAATAAAATTGTAATTACATTCATTAGCATATCTAAATGGAAGCATCCTGCCCTACTGTATGTACTCATTAAGAGTGATCATCAACAGATTCCAGAACCTGCCTCATTAATTAGGTGGTGGAATCATACAGCATGATGGGAGGAGTCTAGGTGCTATGACCTGACCTGGTCATGACTGGGCTTTCTGTATCCTTAATTGATATCCACCCTCTACAACATGGGCCCTGCTCCCATCTGTCATTAAAATAACCTTCTTCAGGTTTCACGAGTATGTGCGCAAACTTAAAAGTATCTAAACCTTTTAGAAGAAAAGCAGGCATCGCTCAAAGACCTCCACCAGGAGTTAGGCAAGGTAGCCGAGGTGCGGCTGAAATAATCTCAGAAAGAGAAAATCCATTATTGCCTCATGCTTCCATATGGAGGGGGCTCTACGTGAGAAACACTAGGATCCTCTCCACTTTCTTACTTATTCTTACCTCAGGGAAGAAGCACTCATCTGACTGGTGAGTTTGGGAGAAGGAATTGGGAGTTCCCGGAGCAGTGCCTTTTTTCCTCTTCTATTCTGAATCCACTCGCCTGTAGAAGATACCTGTCTGCTCTCTGCCACGAAATCAGCATCCCAGGATAAGAGAGGCCCGATAGTCTTCAGCTCTACCTATGACTGGGTGTGTAAGTCTGTTTTGGATCTCCTTTTAAAAAAAAAAGCAAAAAAAAAAAAAAAGATTGCCAACACTTCCTCCTCTTCCTGGACATGCTTGTTTATTCTGTCATCAAGAATTGAAATCTATTAACCAACTCTTAAATCCAGGCAGGCCTTCTGATGTATCGATGCCAACAGAATACGGGGAAGTGTAGCTTCCATTACCCTTCTCTTGGAATCTGGTTGCCATGCTGCAGGGAAGTCCAGGCTGCCTTGCTCCAGAGAGAAAGAGGATGTGGGAAAGAAGAAACCCATGAAGTAAGGAGCCATGCACAGGGGAACCAAAGTACCACAGCCAGCTCCCAGCATCTCAGCGTTCAGACACGCGCGAGAGCTCTCCTCAACCATCCAGTTCAGCCTCCCTGCTACCTGAATGCAGCCCTATGAGTGACTCCAAACAACACTCCACGGAAGAGAAAAACTGTTCAGTCGACCCACAGAATCACCAGAAGTAATCAACCATTGTTTTAACACACAAAGTTTTGGGGTTTGTTACACAGCAATATACAATGCATCTTTTGTTGGTAATTTTATGTAGTTTTAGGGTTGAGCACTTAACAAAACCACGTGGACACAGACTTAAATCTTGTTTTCCAAATAGTTTTGTCAGTAATTAAGATATTTTAATTCCAGTCTTTCAACTCTTGGGTCTGCGTATCGATTGAATCCAAACTCTGGGAAGGAAGAAAACAGTACTATGTATTGACTGGCAAAGACTCCACAATTGGAGTTGTACCCTTATAATCTACCTACAACCCTGTGTATGCTCTGAGAGTTGGCTCAAACGTCACCTCCAAAACCTCATACTTGATTCCAAACTCTCTTCTCTATATTTTCCCAGAGTATAACTTAATCGTGGCATATCTTCGCATTATGTCTTCTACATTACTCTACACTCATAGAAATCAGAGGGTATGTTTTATTTGAATTTACAGCACACTCAGAAATAGGCCCAACACAAAGATACATTTAGTAAATGCCTTTTGAATGTAATATTTGAGAAGCTTTTTTTGTGTTTGCTTTAATAAATAGTATGAAACTGCTTCAGTCCCCCAACTGTTTTCTAAAATTTTTTATCTCAACACTTTTATCCACAGTTTGGTAAGATGGAAAGAGCAATAGCTTTTGACCAAAATGGAGGTGAATTTCAAATTTAATCTCTGCACCTTTTTGCTTATATGGTTTGAGCAACCACTTTCCATTTCTGAGCTTTCATCTCCTCATGGGATAGGAATGATTATTGATAGAATTTTGGTGATACAATTTTAACAGTTTTGATTTACGTATAATTCACATATCATGCAATTCATCCACTGATTTAGATACAATTCACGTAACATGCAATTCACACACTTAAGGCGAACATTCACCACAATGTAATTTTTAAATATTCCCACCATCCTTCAAAAGATATCCAAATACCTATTAACAGTCACTCTCCATTTCCCTCTTCTCCTAATCCTGACCAAGTACTAATCTGTTCTCTGTATCTATAGAATTGTCTATTCTGGATATTTCATACAAATGGGATCATACGATATGTAGTCTTTTATGACCATATTCTTTCACTGCTTAATATTTTCAAGGTTCATCCAACTTGTAGCATGTATTAGTGCTTCATTCCTTTTTACCACCAAATAATATTTTATAGTATGACTTTACCACATTTTCTTGTCCATTTATTATTTGACGGACATTTGTGTTGTTTCTACTTTTCAGTTATGATGCTACTATGAGAATGTATGTACAAGCTTTGTGTGGACATATGTTTTCATTTCTCATAGGTATATACCAAGCAGTAGAACTGCAATGTATGAGTGTTTTAATTATTCCACACTTGTAATTGTCTACCTTTTTTATTTTGGTCATTTGGTATGTGAAGTGGTATCTCATTGTGATTTTTATCTGTATTTCTCTAAAGAATAATGATGTTTAGCACATTTTACCATGTTTATTTATCATTATTTGCCTTCTTGAATAAATGTTTATTCATATTCTTTGTCCATTTTTTCAAGTTTATTTTGAGAGAGAGAGAGAGAGAGAGAGGGAGACAGCAAGCTCAAGCAGAGGAGGGGCAGAAGGAGGGAGAGAGAGAATCCCAAGCAGGCTCTGTACTGTCACCTGGGAGCCCCATGCAGGGATTGAACCCATCAACTGTCAGATCACAACCTGAGCCAAAATCAAGAGTTGGATGCTTAACCGGCTGAGCCACCCAGGCGTCCTTCATTGTCTATCTTTAATTTGCTTTTTGTTGTTGAGTTTTAATATTTTTTTCCTATTTCTGGAGACAAGTATCAGATATATGACTTGCAAATATTTCTTCCCATTCTGTGTGGTATCTTAGCACTTTCTTGATGCCCTTTGAAACACAGAAGTTTTTGTTTTTTTTTTTATTTTGATGAAGTCTAACTTATCAATCTTTCCTCTAAATTTGTATTTATGGTATTACATCTAAGAAAGATTTGCCTAACCCAAGATTATAAAAATTTATTCCTGTTTTCTTCTAAGAGTTGTATGGTTTTATCTCTTACACTTAGGACTATAATTCATTTTGAGTTAATTTTGGGTATGGTGTGAGGAAAGGATCCAACTTCATTCTTTTGCATATGGATATTCAGTTGTTCCAGTACTGCGTGTTATAAAGATTAGTCTTTTCCTATTGAATTATCTTAGCACCCTCATAGAAAATCAATTCACCATATATGTAAAAGTTTATTTCTAGACTCTCAATTCTGTTCCATTACCAGAATTGATTTCAAATTTGCAATGAAATAGTTCTAGTAAAATAGAGAACTTTTAGAACTCTCCTTCCCTATTTTTACTACATTTTTACTGTATTTTATTATTTCTTTCTTTATTTATATTAACCTCTTATTACCTTTTCTGATTCTCTTGATTTATTCCTATGGATTTTAATCATCATCCACTGTTATTTTTTGCTCCAATAGCTGTATTGGAAGTAGCTGCCTACTTCCTCTGAACTGTAATTACCAAATATGTTACATTTCTAGATGTTATATGCTCCCAAATACAATTATATACATATCATTTTATGCTACATGATTATCTCTACTGTAATTTCTTATATTTTTTCATGTATATTCAAATTACTGTTTCAAGTCACTTGCCTTCAGTCTGAAGAATTTTCTTTAATATTTCTTGTAAGGCAGATATCCTTATTTTTCTTTTCAAATTTTTATTTAGATTCTAGTTAGTTAACATACAGTGCAATATTAGTTTCCAGAGTAGAATTCAGTGATTCATCACTAACATACAACACCCAGTGCTCATCATTAAGGCAGATATTCTTGCAATAAATTCTCCCAGTTTTTGTTTATCTTGGAATGTCTTCACTTCATCCTTTTGAAAGATAGTTTTGCTGGATACAAGATTCTCAGTTGACTTTTTTTTTTTTTTAAACTTTTAGCACTCTAAATTGCCTTTCAGCATTCATTGTTTTGGATGAGAAGTCATCTGTTATGCTTTGGGCTTCACTTATACAATGATGAATCATTTTTCTCTTACTGTTTCCAAGATTTCCTCTGTATTTATCTCTCAACATTTAACCATGATGTGACTGGGTGTGGATCTCTTTTAATTTATCCTATTTAAAATTTCTTGAGCTTCTTTGATGTGAAGATCAAAGATTTTCATCAAATTTGGAAAGACTTCAGCCTTTATTTCTTCAAATATTTTTGTTGCTACTTTCCCTCCTTTTCTACTGGTACTACAATTAGGCTTGTGTTAGTGTTCTTAAAATTATATGTCTCTGGGCCTTTATTAATTTTTCTTTATTCTTTTTCAGATTGCATATTCTCTACTGATCTATCTTCGGGTTCTCTAATTCTCTCTTTTGCTATCTCCAATCTATTGATGAACTCTTGTGAATATTTCACTTCATTTGTTTGACTTTGTGATTTTACAGATTCCATTTGGTTCTTCTTTTAAAAAAAATCTACCTATTGATATTTTATATTTGATGACATAATATCATCTCATCAAGGTATGGTAAGACATACCTTTCTTTAATTATTGAGGTGCATCATTCTTTAGTTTTTAAACATGTTTATAATGGTTAATTTGATATCTTTGTTAAATCCGACATCTGATCATGGTCACAGATTATTTCTGTTGCCTGTTTTTCTTACCTGTGTATTGGTCCTATTTTTCTGCTTATTTGTATGTCTCATAATTTTTTATTATGAGAAAATTTTAAAAATATTATTTAAATATTTTAGATAATACATTGTAGGTACTTTGCTTATTGATTCTTCAACCTCAGGAGTTGTTATTGTTGCTTGCTTGATCCTTTGTTGATTTGTTTAATAACTTGATTGAACTGAATCTATGAAGTCCATTTCCCCCATAGTGTGAAACCTTATGTGTTGCTTCTCACAGAGTGCAACCTTGAACATGCACACAGCCATCCTGACTTCATCCTTCCCTCCCTCCACTCCCAGAATGACAATGGTCTTATCAAGGTTTTCTTTATTTGTTTCTTGGCCTGATTTTTGTGTTAAGCTTCTGGCTGGTCTGTCTGCATTGACATCACACCAAGTTGTTAGTCTTTGCTAATTGCTAGCTGATTACTCTATTGTTTTTAACAATGCCCCAGGGCATAAGTTGTCACATTTTCTTATCCAATTAAATATAGGCTTCTTTTCAGGGATAGTCTTTGAGGCCTGTCTCTGAAGTCTGCTCAGACCCTTGAGATAGCTTCTTAGCTATCTCTTTCCCTGGTTCCCTGTTAAACTTCTGCTGTTTTCTTTATTGCTATCTTGGAATTACTGGACTCCTTTTAGTTTCTCATCACCAAAATCTCCCTTGTTTTTGATAGTGCCCTTAGGTTTGGAATTCTCTATGCTGTGCTCCAAATAAAGTTGATCTTGTCACAGAGAGCTATGAAGCTTTCTTCTCTTACAATCTGCCTCTCTCCCTGGGAAGAAACTCAGTATCCTTGTTCTGGAGGGTTGGGGCATTAAAAATGGCCAGTTTCTCTCAGAATCACAATCCTAGTCTATAAGTGGGGCACTAAATCCGGGAGGTAAATCTGGGACACGGGCCGATCAGGGCCGAGTATTCTTGACCTACTACATCTTGGGTAGAGCTTCCACCTTACAGATGGGGATGAGTGGAAGTAGGAAGCCTCAAACCTCAGTATCACACTTGACTGGAGTAGAGCTTCTGCGGCTGGAGCTTGGGAGAGAGGAGAAATGCTGATGTCCTGTTTTTCCAGCAGAGAAACCTTAGTTCTAGCCAGAGCACTAGGAAGAAATAGAACGCTGTGATTTTGCCACCAGGACTAAAGCTTCCATCACACTAAATTGAAGGAAGAATGGGAGAGGATCTAGTCGTAGTTCAAATGTCAGACTCTCACTGTCACTGAGATTTAGTAAATTTTCCTAAATAAACATTTCACCATTTGCTTCATGCCCTTAAGATAATTTCCTCCAGAAACCTTAAGTATTATTTTCTTAAGACAATTTTTATTAGTGATTATTTTTCATTAAAGAGAGCGTCTGCAGAACTCCTCGCACTTCATTCCAACTCAGTAATGGGTTTAGGTTTTGTTTGTTATAAGTTCAATAATTTTCCAAGACTTCTTCAGAATGGGAATTGTGCATGCTTTAAAAATCTTAATGCAAATGTAAGGATTTCTTTTTTTTCTTGTTTTACAGTGAGTCAGGGTCAAGGATATGAAATTTTCTGAGATCATGAACAAAGACTGACCCATGAAATTTGGATGTGATTTATATTGATATATATATTATATTTATATAATATTATTATTATATTATATTATTATATTATAATATATTATTATATTATGATTATATTATATATATATATATATATACATATATATATATATATAAAACCACAAAATTCTGTTTAACTTTGTGGTCCAGTTTAGACCTGACATTTTACAATTAGTCCAACATTTCATCTGAAAAGCAATTTAATACTTTTTAACTCTTGTAAGTGTGGAAAGAGGATACCATTTGATATTATCATATTTTTAAGTTCTTATACCTTGACAGCTGTTTCCTTTATGTAAGTTAGGTCCTAAGTCTTTATATTCTTTATAAAAACTCAGTGCATTCCCCTTCTGCCAGTACAGCCCAATCCACACAGGCTTTTGTCTTCTCTACTCCTTTTTTTTTTTTTTCTATTTGGATATGTTCATTTCTCTTCTGCCACCAGCCCTTGCTTTTTCCAACGTCAATCACTCAAGCAATTATCAGTGACTTGCTATTCTTTCCTTCAATTCTTTTCACGATTCTTTACAAGAAAGACTCAGGATCCAAGCTGGCAGACATAGATTTCTCCTTACAGTGTGTGGGGGGAAGAGGTTTTGAATATTTAGACATTAATTTTTTGTTTCCTGTTCACTAAAAAAAAAAAAAAAAAAAAAAAAAAAGACTGCCCATATTGAAATCCTTCTAAACTGGTAAAAATGTCAGTCATGGAATGGTGGACTGGTACACTAATAGAATGTTGACAAAAGACATTATCTTTGTTTTAACTATTCACACTTATTCTGTTCTCAGCCACTTTGGAAAAACTAGGATCTCTTAGCAGACATTTCAATAGTACCTATTTTATACAAATTAAATTGTATAACTGGCCTAAAGTGCACTCCTTTAAGAGGTATTAACTAATGTCGATTTTCTTTCTATTCTCTGCCTATTCTTGGACAATAGCATTTATACATACGAAGAATGCGAAAGTGACACACCTCTTCTGTAGGCTTCCATTGGCTCCTTTTGGATCTCCCTGGGCGCATGAAAATATGCCTGGAGTGCTGGCAATGATTTTCTAGAATTTAGCAGTGGAGAAAAGAATCTTCTGACAGTGGCTTAGGGTTATTCGCTAACATATTTACTGTACAGATGTACATTGATAGAATTCAAGCAAGAGCTGATGCCGTGTTCTACATTTGCATTAATTAACACAACACTGGCAAGTGACACTGTGCATAATTTTAAAAATATTTTTTAACTCACTATTGTTTATGTCGACCTCTTGAAAATATAATATGGAAATATTTTCCTCACCAAAATAGTGTTTCTTCTGCTTGATGAGCCTTCTGTTTTCTCATTGGAGGTTTTTCCTTAACTATTTTCTATCTCGTCACATTGTAAATTAAATATAGAGAACGATAGATGACAGATAAATAGACAACAGACTTATTTTGAGGTTTTAAAACACTGAGTTCATCTAAGATACTAGAGTCTAGAGATAATCACACTTGGGCTGGGGAATTGCTGTTCCCAAAATGTACAGAGAATGGAATTTAACAAGAAAGTGAGTCTAGACTCTACAAGGCTAGGAAAACATTCCACCGTCTGCAGACATGTTATGCATTACTATCATCATTGCTACTTCTATTGCCACCACTGTGATTGCTACCCCATCTCCCATCAGGAAAATGTCACTGGGTGAAGAGAACTGAAGGGAAGTCCTCTTGTCAAATATATAGTCTATATGGAACTTTTCTACAAATTTCTTCCCAAATAAGTGGAGAGGGTGCAAGGAAAGTGGATGAAAAGAAGTTTGGATTGAAATGGTCTATTCTATTTATCAGGAAGGTGAAGGAAGGAGACAGAAGGGAAGAGAACCAGAACCTGGGATAGAAGAAATAAAGAGAAAGGTACTGTGGAAAACATGGAGATTGGAAAAAGGAAGTACCACAACAGCAGAGCAGAAATTCACAGACCAGGAGGACCAGGAAAGTCATAGAAATGATCTCACCCATTGAGTCTAGCACTACCTTCAAATATGCACACAACCTTGAAGATGTGCAAGGGACCCTAGAACAAAAATCTTTGCTTTGAGACAACTGTGCGGACCAAGGCTGTCTTGCTTTGCGTCAATGTGCACGGTTACTCTATGTTGCAAGAGAGATTTTTAAGAAAAATGGTTGACATCCATAGAGTCAGTGCAATCCCTATTAAAATTACAGTGGCATTTCTCACATAGAAAAAAGAACTTTAAAATTCATATGGAACCACAAAACACCCAAAAGTAATTTTGAGGAGACAAACAAAGCTGAAGCATCACACTTCCTGATTTCAAACTACACTATAAAGCTCTAGTAATTAAAACAGTATGGAGTATGGTACTGGCATAAATAATAGACACATAGACCAATGGAACAAAATAGAAGCTACAAAAATAAACTCCTGAATCTATGGCCAACTAATGTTTGACAGGGAGACAAGAACACTCAATGGGGAAAAGAGAGCCTCTTCAAAAAATGGTGCCGGGAAAAGTGAATGACCACATACAAAACTTGAAATTAGACCCCTATATTACAACACTCACAAACATTAACTTGAAATGGATTGAAGACTTAAATGTAAGACTTGATTACCCAGACCTCCTAGAAGAAAACGTTGATAGTGGTTTGGCCAAATTAAGACATTATGTTATTATTCAAGATGTTTTCAATGACCTTATTTCTAAATAAAACCACATGCTGAGGTACTGGGAATTAGAACATCAGCATATGTATTTAGGAGTGACAAAATTCAACCCGTAACAGTCCATCTTCTCATCCCTCAAAATTCATGTCCTTCTCACGTGCAAAATACATTCACCCATCTCAAAATCCCCCAGAGTCTTAACCCATCCCAGCATTAATTCTAAGCCTAAAATACCATCTAAATATCATCTAAATCAGATATGGGTGAGATTCAGGATATCATTCACCCTGAGACAAAGTTCCACTTTATCTGTGAACCTATAAAACCAGAGCACAAGTTATCTACTTCCAAAATTCAACATTGGGATAGGCACAGGATAGACATTTCCATTCCCAAAGAAGAAAGTAGAAGGAAAAAAAAGTGTACAAAAAGTCCTAAAATCAGCATGATGAATTCCATTAGATTTTTTTTTTTAATTTACATCCAAATTAGTTAGCATATAGTGCAACAATGATCCCGGGAGTTGCCCATTTAGCCCATCGCCCCTCCCACAACCCTTTCAGTAACCCTCAGTTTGTTTTAAACCTTTAAAATAATATACTTATAGGCCTATAGGAGTGGAGACCCTGCTCCCTCATCACTGGGTAGTCACCTGACCTTCGGCAACTGAAGAGGTGACCCAGCCTTCTGGAACCAAGGAGGAGCCATCTTTGGGGATCATTTTTCCTTTGTCTTCTCTCTATGCCTATGAATTTTGAGAAAAGTTATTTGTGTCACTCTTGGAATCAGCATATAATTGCCAGTGCAAAATTATCAAGAGCTCACTTTTCCTTTGTATAAAGCAACCAACAGTATGCCAGATAACGGCTCCTTGGCTGCCTGCGTTCCTGAGTAACGATCATGAGCAGAGGCCCTCTGCCCACATGTGATTGCTGTGTAGCATTAGTGGGAGATAAACTTTGGGAGTTTTGAAGCACGGAGACTTCCCAGTTATTTGCTACTGCAGCATGACTTACCTTATCCTGACTAGTGAAAAGTCTTTACAGTGTGTCATAGCCAGTACAGACAGGTGTCAGGTAGGTGTCTAATGAAATTAACAAAGTGTTTTTGAGTACCTGCCACGGAGGAGAAGCTATTGAGCATTGGCGATACAAATAATATGGTGATAAAAATATGGTGATAAAAAATATTGTCTCTGCCATCAAAGAACTCACAGGGTAATGAAAGAAAAAAGAGGCAAAGAGAATCCAGTGTAGTTGATGCTCTGATAAAGGAAACACAGCAGACTGTCATAGGGTAATGTCCTATCTTGTAGGGGAGTGGGAGGGAGATGGGCAGTCCCAAAGCACTTCTAATGACATCTAATGATGGGTCAGCTAGAAGGGAGGAGGAAGAAATAGCATAAACATATGTACCAGGTCACAGGAGTGTCAGGGGAACGGCAGGTGTCAGAGTGGATCTGGAGGCTGGGGTATGAGGAGAGGGCTGAGAGGAGGCCAAGGTCAGAGCATGAAGGGCCATGTGGGTGTTTGGATTTTATCCTACAGGCAATAACAAATCACTTAAAGGTTCTAAAGTGAAGAAGAATATAACGATCTTCAGTTTAGACAGATCGCACGGGTCCTGTAGCCGCTGATTTTGTACCCTGCACCACATCCCCTCAGCCACCAATTTTCATGTGGTTGGGATGATTGGCTCCACATTTCTGTCAGCTTAGTGCACACAGCAATGTTTTTTCACTCTTCTGTCTTAAAACTTTTTCCAAAGCCATGGAAAGTACAGCTAAGAAGGACAAGAGAGTTCATACCAATAGGGCAACCTTCAACATATAGAAGACAGTGGTTGGAAGACAAATGTTCCAATCTCTTGCCCTTTGGGGGGATAATTTGGAGGTATATATTCTATGTGGTTGTTCAGATGTACCCCAGCAGGACTGATTCCTAGAGCCCACAGTGGTAAGGGACTTGGTAACACACCCCTGACTGACTTTCCCTTCCTGCCTGTCTTGCTCTCTCGCATCATCATTGTAGCTTTCTGTGATCACCTCCTGATAAATACTTGCAACCAAATCCATGCCTCAGGCTCAGCTTTCTGGGAAATTCAAATTAAGATAAATAGCAAAGTCAAGTTAATATGTGTTATGTGTTAAAGGTTTTTTTTTTAAGGTAGAACCATCGTTCTCCGACAAATAAAATGGACACATCAAAGATTTTATTTAACTTAATTAATTTAATTAATTTAACTTAATTAATGAGGGAACCGATAAGATGTTACAAGTGGTTCAAAGGAGAATTCAAAGTACTATACAAAAATAGCTCAATCAGGATTACTGAAATGAACGCGTACATCCAAAACTGACTTTTTTTTCCCCCCCAGCAGGGAGAGAAGAGTTGTCCCTTCTTGGAGCAGAATCATTTGCATGTGTATAGACTGGATCCATTTATATTGCTATTAGCTACAATTAAAGGGTTTTAAATAGGTCAAAGACATTAAGGGCACAAAGAACCTGGAAGGATGCCAATAAGGACACTCAGCAACTTATTTATTTGATGCATTTCAGTCTTTCACACCTTTTCCTTACAGATGAAAATAAGAAACATCGCCGAGAAACTTCAGTAGGAACTACATGTGGCCCCTGACTTACAATGGCTCAACTTAATGATTTTTTGACTTTTCAATGGTGCCAAAGTGATATGCACTCAGTAGAAATGCATTTGTGATATGGGGCATGATCCTCTCTGGTGATACCAGGCAGGGGCAGTGAGCTGCAACTCCGTCAGCCATGGACCCATGAGGGTAAACGACTGATACACTTACAACCATTCGGTTTTTCACTTTCAGTACAGAATTCAACAAATTACATTAGATGGTCAATACTTTTATTATCCAATAGACTTTGTGTTAGATGATTTTGCCCAGCTGTAGACTAATGTAAGTGTCTGAGCACATTAAAAGTGGGCTACTCTGAGTTCTGACGCCCAGTAGGTTAAGTGTATTAAATGCATTCTTGACTTAGGAAATTTTCAATTTGTGATGGGTTTATCAGGAGGTAACCCCCTCATAAATCCAGGAAGATTTGGAGTTCAACATTCACATGACACGTAGCAAGAATGAGTGCCCAAACAAATGGGGGAGAGGGATAACCGAAAGGGACTTTCAGAAGATAGAAAAGTGCCGATCAACTAATAGATGTGGAGAATTGGAAGAAGGATTGAAAGGTAACGCCATGTTTATGTAAGGCAATTAAATGTTCCCATTTATTGAACTGAATTGAATAAATGGAAAATTACCAAAGTAGGAAAAGGTTGAAAGTTGGTGGGGGAGGAGAGCTGTCAGTAACCAAATTTGGTATCACAAACATCTTAACTTCTCTCATCAAGGTGATGAGGTTGGAAGTGGGAGGCAGTCTCGCCTAGTAGTTAAGAGCACAGGTCTTGGAGTCATTCAAACAATGGTTGAATCGTAATTTACCACTTCCTGGTTATGCATTGTAAAGAAGTTGTGCAGCCATTCTGAGATGCAGTCGCTTTTTTTTTTCAAAGTTGATATAAGGATTAACTGAACTATTGTTTGTAAAGACCTTATCTTGCTGCTAAGCCCATAGTACACAGTTACGTCTTAATACATAGTAACTATTATTCCTTAATCAGAATTGGAAGAATACTTCGGGTGCAACCTGTAAGCACCGAAGGCCTGGCATTGTACTATTCCAGGATTAAGAAACAATATGAAACGTTCTGTGTGGATTTCCTTATCAAACAGGGACACAGTTATAAGATGCATTTACCTTTGTCTTTGAAAGTGTTTTACTTTCCTTTAGTTAAATGAGATTTATATGAAGTTGGCATTTGTCTAAAAATAGGGGAAGGACCCATCACCTAATGTGATTAATGTGAATCATTCACTGCTACGAGCTCATAAGGAGAAGCCACTAACATCTTCAAATTTAAGCTGAAACTTTAGTGTCAAAGCTGATTTATTCAGTCGTTCCTGAGAATATTCCCCCTTCCCTCATATGTCACGGTGGTTTACAGTTATGTATTGGAAGGGGATTTGACGTGGTGAGAAGACTGTGCAGCACTGTGCAAGGGAAGAGTTTCTTGGTACTGTGTAGACCTTGGTCAAAAATGAATGCCTTTCAGGCCTAGAATTTTGCATTGTCTATCTCATATGTCTCTCTCTCTCTCTCTCTGTCTGCCCAGGAATAATGAAATCTCCCAAGCTCTTGCAAGTCTGACTCATCTTTGCCCTCTTTTAAGAACTGCCAAGTGTCATGACTTTAGACAGACTTCCTGATATTGGTGGCATGAGTGGGAATGACAATGATGGCGGTGGCAATGTCGCTGACAATTGTGATGCTAATTATGGCAGAGGATTATTATAACTTCTGTTTGCATACGGACACTTTCTTTTGCTCAATTCTAGGTGTTAGTCCCCTTTTCCTCAGTAGGTGTATGTCTAGCCCTTCTAGCATTTCGTAAAGTCCTCGGTATCCTGAAGTGAGATGGTAGGAGGAATACGAATCTGAGGAAAAAAAGAATGAGGAGGAAAAGGAGAAATTTTCCCCAGACTGGAAGAGGTTAGAGGTTGGCCTGTCTCAAGAGAAGGTCTGATTGCTCATTACTCTGGGTGGACAAGCTAACCTCATAATTGAGTATGTGATGGTGGGGGCCTGAGAGTAGACTGTAGGCATGAGAGTGCCCGTTCTCACCCAAGCATTTTATGTCCTGAGTATGACTCAACAGAGCCCCTGGATGGACTGAAAGCTTGCCAGAGGAGCTAGGACAATGAGTGGTCACCCACCAGCAATGGTAGGAGGGCTTTCTCGCCACTTTATACCTGGGAAGACAGTAGTCCTTTGGGTACACCTTTGGACGTGTGCATGTGTGTGTGAGTGTCTGTGTGCAGGGTGGAACCCTGATAACTAACATGGAATTTTGAGCTTATTTTTTTATTTTAAAATTTTTTTAATGTTTATTTATTTTTGAGAGAGAGAGAGAGAGACAAAGGATGAGTCGGGGAGAGGCAGAGAGAAAGAGGGAGACACAGAATCTGAAGCAGACTCCAGGCTCCGAGCTGTCAGCACAGGGCCCGATGCGGGGCTCGAGCCCACAAACTGTGAGATCATGACCTGAGCTGAAGTCGGACGCTTAACTGACTAAGCCACCCAGGCGCCCCTAATTACTTTTGAGAGACAGAGACAGAGCGGGAGCTGGGGAGGGGCAGAGAGAGAGGGGGACACAGAATCCGAAGCAGGTTCCAACTCAGGAACCACAAGAGCATGACCTGAGCTGGCCGCTTAACCAACTGAGCCACTCAAGCACCCCAGATCTTATTTATATAAAATAGAGAAGTGTGGTATTTCTTGCATCTTGAGTTTTCCACTAAGAGTTGAATGACTGTATAATGCTGATAATGACAACAGATATGAGGTGTGATTGGTTTTCAGGTGTGATTTATCCCAAGAAAACTTCACATTCTTATGATAAATCTGAGATCGCTGCTACATAAAAAAACAAACAAACAAAACAAATCAAACAAAAAACAGAAAACTGGGGAAGTGAAGTTGCACAAGGTCGATAAGCAAAGGAGTTACACGGCCGGGACTAACACATGGGTCTGTCTGACCCCCAAAGCTCATCTTTTAATGACCGTAGCAGCAACTTTGACCTCTGACCTCAAACCTGGCTTTATGGGCAGACAAACCAGACAGCTGGCATTGCAGTGGGATCTGAAAGCTGAGAAAAGACGCCCCTGAAGAAAAGTATGTCCCTCTGAGGTATATAATTCTGAGTAATAAAGTTATTTCTTGAGGAGGAGGGTGTGAAGTACTTTCTCCTCATCAGCCACAGTTCACATGGGGGTGGGCAGCAGCACAAGATGAACTTTGGGTGCTTAAAACAAAATGGAGCCAGGAGCCTTGCACCGTGAGGCTATGGAGGACTGGGCGGGTGGGGAGGGAGCCCAGAGAAGGGAGTTGTTCTAGGAAACTGCAGGGGCCAGACAGGCTGTGGGAGTGAGGAGTCTGAAGATGAGCAGGGCCATCTCCACATATAAATGGAGCTGGAGAATTAGGTGCCTACTTCGAAGTTTTCAAAAAGCTGACTCTGCCCCGTAACCACCTTGAAATTTCCCGGTGCCTCAGGCAGCCTGACAGTCTGCCAAACGAACATTTGGAAAAGGTGACAAAATCTTGACAGAATATAAGAGCTGGAAGGGACGGCAGGATCGTCTTGTCCAATCATTTGCCAAGTTCTAGATGAGGAAGCTTTTTTAGCTAACCAAATCCTATTCGGAAGCCAAGTGTGCAAGGTGACAAAAACAGCTCCTTTGGGTGAAGCTGGTTTGGGAGGCTAGTGCCCTGTCCACTCTTTTTCCTCCCTTCTCCTTCCAAAGTGTGGGTCTGTTTGTCCCCACAGTCTGTAGGATGCTAGAAGGGCATCATTTGAAAAACCACTGAGAGTCATAACACCTCATTCTTAGCTGAGCAACGTTTTTCAGCTAAAAAGACAAGGTAGCTGGCTAGAAGCCTTGACCCTACTTTTCTTGATCTCCAACTCAATATTTTTATTTTCCTTTTTACTGTGTAGATTTTCTACACACTTACCTTTTATGTATCTCGGTACCCTCTCAGAAACGAGTAAGCTGATGGTACTAGGACCACAGCAATAGCAGTAAGTTCCCCAGTGCCCCTTATGTGCCAGGGAACAAGGAATAATGGATCCACCTTATCATAACCTTACAACCAAATTACAAGCTACGTTTCATCCCTATTTTATTGATGGGAATCTACAGTTCAGAGAAATTGACTGCCTAGAGATCACAAAGAAAGTGTTTCAGGAACCAGAAATTGAATGTAATCCATCTGACCCCCAAAACTGTCATTCTTCCCATGGGGTCTCCCTTGGATTCTCAAGGAGCGTGTTTCCTTTTACGATCCTGGTTTCTCTTCCCAAAAGTTACATGAATAGGGGACCCCATATCTCTGAAATTCAATCCCTGTTTTAAAAAAATACATACGCACAGGCTTGTGCCTGCACACATACACACACAGGCACACACACACACACACACACACATATCCACACGTGGTGATCCTCATACAAGTCTACAAAAAATTCAATTCAATGGTTTCAATTTCCTTAATTGAATTCTCTGGAAAAGCCCTATCAAAATCGTTCTAGAGCCCCATGAAATATAGCTGGCGTAGCTGGATGGACAGCGAACAAAATCCTAGTGGGAAGCAAAGGAAAGAGAGAGGTAACAGGAGGAAAGACGCCGCCCTGGAAAACATTGCAGTTCTGAGCTCAGAGCTTACTCCACAGGGGCGCCAAGCAAGATGAGAAACTGACCCTATATGTTCAGTGGGAAAATCAAAAAGTAGGCCAAGTGCACATTAGTTAATATTAAAGTGAGAGTCTCTGGAATTGTTTCTGCAAATCCCTCACTCACTGGTCTAATTAGGGAAAATGGAGGATCCCAACGTATCAGTAATTTCACACCAGTGGAAGGCATTGGAGTTACATAAATGTTTACCTCAATAATCCAGGCACAGGGTTATGCCTGTCTCTGAAAACTTGGTGAAGCAGGAGGGGACACAAACAACTGCCTAAGGTTAGTGAAGTTGCTCCCAAAATAAGAAAATAAAACCAGGCACTGGTCATTGGTCACTCTCAGTGTGGTACGAAAACCATGACTCCCACAGACTCCATTTTGAGGTTGCCACTTCACAAGCTGCTCTGTCCCTCCCTTGCGTTGGGCAAAGATGATCATCTGTCATTTCTGCCTAGGCAGCTCTAAGATGGAGGAAATAAATTGTCCCCTAAGTCTCTTCTTCTTCTTGTTTATATTTAATTGTCTTAAAATACCACTGGACAATACAATAAGTGACTATAGCAAACAACGTCACTCATCATCCCAATATTTTTTGTCCCTAGCTTTGTGCGATGATAATGGACATTTGCATAGCTCCATATAGTTGACACAACTCTTTTACCAGCTTCGATTAATCATATTATCACATGAACACTGCTGGAACCAGGCAGGGCTTTTTTAAGCTAAAGATGCAGAAACTACCTCTCAGACAAGTTGAGCAACTTGCCCAAGGTCACACAGCTAATGACTTGTGAAGCCCCCCCCCCCAGCTCTTTGACTTCTAATTCAGCTATATTTCCCTCACGGCTCCTATCTTTCTTTTGTCACCACAACATTAGTTTTGTCTGTCTTTCTGTTGATTGCGTCTCTCCTCGTGAAAATCTATTTTCCAGCCAATGGTAATGTAGCGGAACTTTTTTTTCAACCCTTACCGAGTGATTTTCCAATAATTTTTAAATACTCATCAGTAAAACATTTCTACAAGGTTATTAAGTCCTTCACAAGCATGTTAGAGGGCCACTTTACCGGCAGCCAAAAAATGCATTAATACATTCTTGTGTGTGAAGTAGGTTAAAAATAATATGTACACCCGAGATAATGGAAACATGTTGACATTATTAAGGCTATAACACATTTGAAGTTACCTTAATTGTAATATTGAGCAAATTAAAGATTATCAAGTACAGTGTCCCTGAACATCCTAGAGCAGCATCTTTTCCCATTTGACTAATTGCTGTGACACTTGAGATCTCAGTGTGATGTTTTCCTCCCCACAAGTGCACAAGTGGAGGCCACTGCACCTCTCTAAATAAACAGGCAGATGTGCTTAAATAATAAATTAATTTATCGAGAGAAGTCAGAGTCGCAGCCTTGGTCCTTTGGCTCTGCCACGAACATCCTCTGCTGGCTGAACAAAAAGGAGGTGGTTGCAATTTCGGCTCCACTGAGCATACGTGAAAAGGAGAGACTGTTCTTACTGTTGTACCTGTAAGTGAGCCCAGGAGAGTGTGGTGCCCTCAATACCACGACCGCATAGTGCAAGGGTCAACAAACTTCCGTTCCCAGATAGCAAATATTTTAGGCTTCGTGGGCTGGATGATCTCTGTTGCAGCCACTCAGTATTGCTAAGGAGGTGAGAAAGCCAGGGACAATAAATAAGCAGGTGAACAGGGTCATGTTCTGATTAAACTGTATTTTCAGAAATAAGCAGTTGCTGGATTTGGCTGATGTGGGTGCTGTCTCTTGGCCACCCGTGAGGTCGTGGATGGAGCACTGGCCTGGGGGTCAGGAGAGAGGGCCTCGGTCTCTGGAGCAAATCATGCTGTGTGACCTCAGACAATTCACTTGTGGTCCTTAGCTTCCCCTTCCTCTAAGGTCATTTCTATCTCTGCCCATCTGACACCGAAACTGAAGAGCAGTTAGGACCCAGAAGATGGTCTAATTGAGAGATGGCACATTGAATTGGTTGCAGGTCCTGTCTTAGTTTGAGCTGCCTCCACACAGTTCCTGAGACAAGGATTTGGGTGCAAGGAACTTATTTTGGAGGTGAGCCCGTGAAGCATGTGAAAGTGTGGGAAAGTGGGTCAGGAAAATGGAGACAGTTCATGAAGTGTGGGAATGAGTGGGTCACCACAGTGGGCAACTGGGGCTCAGTCCTGCTGGGAACTCTCTGATAGACTGCCTGGAAACCCCTCATAACTATCTCATGAGATGGCAAGAAAGCTGGGTCTTTATCCAACAACTCCCATCCCTCATTGATAGTTATTGGGGTGGGGGTGGGAGTAACTCACTGGTGCCTCTAGCCTGGTCTACAGATGCAGCAGTTATACTCCAGTGGAAAGAGAACAACTTCAGACAGAAAGATACAGGAACCCGGTGGACTATCTAAGGAGAACCTCTGGGGCACAGGCGAAAGGATTAAGGGTAGAGTTTTGACAGAATCTGCTCCCTATAGGTCCCATACAGGAAAAAACGAATGAGTGAAACAAGCCTGTGAAGGAGACAATGGGGAGTGGTAGGGATTAGGCCAAACTGGAGAGCATATGTCCAGTCTAAAGGGATTATTGATTTAAGCAGATTGTATCAGTCTTCAGGAAAAACAGACTCAGTAGAATATATAGATATATACAAGAGGAGATTTATTATAGGAATTCGTTCATGCAAGTATGGAAGTCAAAAAGTCCCACAGTCTGCTGCCCACTGGAAAACCAGCAAACCTGGCGGTGTAATTCAGTCCAAGTCCAAAGGTCTGAGAACCAGAGAGCTGATAACATCAGTCCCAAGTCCTTTGGTCTGAGGCCAAAGGCTTGAGAACGACGAGTGCCAGTGGGCAGGAGAATTTGGATGTCTCAACTCAAGCAGAGAAGAAAACCCACCCTTCCTCAGCCTTTTTGTTTTATTCAGTCCCTCAACAGAGTAGATGATACCCACCCACTTAGCGATGGTGATCTTCTTTACTTAGTCAACTGATTCGAATGCTAATCTCTTCTGGAAACACCCTCCCAGACACATCCAGAAATAATATATTACCAGCTATCTGGGCATCCCTTAGCCCAGTCACGTTGACACATAAAATTAACCATCACACAGATGTTTCAATTTTTCATCAGCAGTCAGAAATCCAGATTTTTATGTAAAATGTTTCTTATTTTTAAATCTTAGCAACTAATTCAAAATTTTAAGCACACAGTGCTAGCTAAAGAAAATAAAAAGTCAAGCCTAGCAGGACTAAAATGACAAGAAGACCCTTCTTTCATCAATATAAAAGCAAAGGATCAAACTTCCAAAGTGAATTAATGGAAGAATATACATTCAGCTATTTCAGAACCATTTCTTTTCTCTGCGTTTTATCTACAAACGTTTTTCTTATTTGGGTTACTGGTCTCAACCTTCATCAACCCACTTACTAAAGCCAGAAGAGAGATATTTTAGATTTTCCCCTAATCTTCTCTTGTGATGGCCAAGTACTTTTTTGTTGTGTTTTCTAGGTGCCCTTGAATTCCCTTCTATCATTTCCATTCCCAATGCCTTAATTAAGGACCTCACCACTTCTCTTTTCTATTTTATGGCCTTATCACTCTTACCACGGACATAGGTGATGAGCCGATAACCCTGCGGCTGATAGTGTTGTCTTCAACCTATGCTTCAAACTGCACATAAGTTATTCTCTCTGAAACACTGAGCTGTTCACACGGTTTCCCAATTTAAAACCCATGGGACCATCTCTAGTTATTAGTCAAAGTATCAATTCTTGGCATGGTTGTAAAGTACATCATTATATTTGGTTACATTTGCTATCCCTCCGCCATTGTTCAGGGCCAGGTCACGACCCTTGCTGTGCTCCATGACCTTTTTGCCCACTGGCCTGCAATCTCTTTCTTAATGCATCCAGGACCTTTTAATCCTCACTCCACCCACATCCACAGGCACCCACTGCCTCCACCTCCAAATAGCCGTGGGCTACCTGAGGTTTTCCTGATCCTACACAAGGGAAAGACCGATCATCCGTGCAGACTACGAAAAATACAATGCGTGTCTCCCCCGTGGGTTTAGGGGATTGAATCATTTCAAAGTAGGCTGAAAGGAATAAAGTTTTCTGGATGCTTCAAAATGTCAGACATCTTTTCCACACGCTACTGATCGTCTCCTTGCCCCTCCTAATTTAGCCCCCACCTCCCCTCACCAGGGCAATCTGCTTCTTGTAATTAACAAACAGAACGGAGATACCCTTGAATGTTTCTCTTTGGGGACCCCACAGAATGGTTATTTCTTGAAGCTTGGAAGACCTTGGTACTTGGAGTGCACGACACCCGCCAATTAGCTCTGTAACAGTCCCCAGATGCGTCCAGGTGCTCAGACATCGAGGCACCAAGTGTATCACTTCCATCTATGCACGTCCTCCCCCATGTCCGGGATCCACACATCAAATTAAGAGGAGCATTACAGTTACATAAATCTGACATAATAAATGTGGACAGAGGGAACGATCTCTCTATCTTACTATATTCTCGTCACAAAGGAGACGACTCACACAAATCAAGGCAAAGGAAATGTGGAATGCTACTAGATATTTAA
The DNA here is from genome assembly GCF_023721935.1 of Panthera uncia. Classification (NCBI taxonomy): domain Eukaryota; kingdom Metazoa; phylum Chordata; class Mammalia; order Carnivora; family Felidae; genus Panthera; species Panthera uncia. Next base: position 132,891,472 of record NC_064810.1, read on the forward strand.
GTACTAACCGTAAAGTTGTGCGAGAACTGTGATCCATTATAAAGGAGCACAAAGAGTCAGAATGCTTTCTGAACAAGTGAGGCAGCTTTAGAACCTCTACGGCTCTAACCAAAACAGCCACAACAACAAGGTGCAGAACGTGAGATTGTGAACGTGCTAAATCTCAGAACATAGAGACAAGGAGGAAGTGTGTCAAAGTGGGCCCGAAATTCTTTGCCCCTGAAGTCGAAATCAACTACAGTTCCCTACTTCCATTTCTACGTCCCGTTTATAAAAGGGTCAGTGCTACAGCATGTGCATAGAATTCCCCCTTCCATTCTCCACTTGTGTTGGTATTCCAAACCTGTCTCTCATCAGCTCTGGAAAGGCTTCTCTGATATCTCCGGAGTTTGCTTTTTTTCTTCATTACCTCTTCTGAGCTTTGCTGAGAACTGTATAATACTCACTACACTGCTCTGCTTGCATTTATCTTTCCACTAGATTTTGGGTCCTTCCAGAGGAAGGACTGTACTTTTTTTATGTGTGAATTCCCAGTCTCTCAAATAACTTACCTTCAATAAAGGTCTGTGGAAGGAACGGTTAAACAAGTCTACAGGTGAAAGGTTAGCAGTCCTCAGGGTGAGATTATCCAGTAGGAAACCAAGTGAATGTTTAGGATACCAGCAAAGCAGAGGCACCAAAAAATTAGAAAAATATTGGAAAGAGTTTATTTTATGATCTTATTAAAAAGTAACATGGGAGAAATCTCAATGTTATTGGATTTCCTTATTCTTATTTTACAGTTCAGAATTGCTTATATATTATTTTGAATTACATAGGGGGCCCTATCATCTTCTCAAAGCTTGGGGTCTTGAAAAATCTAAATTCATCCCTGGGTCTCCTTTGTCCTTTTCTCTTCCAACATTTAACCCATCACAAGCTATCAGGCAACTACTATATATCAGGCTTATGTAGCTAACTGCTAGAAATTTTTTTATTAAAATTTTTTTTTCAACGTTTTTTATTTATTTTTGGGACAGAGAGAGACAGAGCATGAACGGGGGAGGGGCACAGAGAGAGGGAGACACGGAATCGGAAACAGGCTCCAGGCTCTGAGCCATCAGCCCAGAGCCTGATGCGGGGCTCCAACTCACGGACCGCGAGATCGTGACCTGCGCTGAAGTCGGACGCTTAACCGACTGCGCCACCCAGGCGCCCCTAGAAATTTAAAGAAAAGAATTGTTCATTACTTTCATTTACATCAGCTTCAATATTGTACTTCAATATTGTACAAGTTATATTTTTCTCCTGTCTGATATTTCTAAGACCCTCAAGTTTTTTCTTCTAGAATACCAATGCTCCAAGTCCCAACTCTAAAATCTTGCCTTGCAAAGCATCCAGCCCCTAACCAGAAAGAGATTACAAGTTTGTAAACGTATTTGATGGTGATCACAACTTTCCCCAAAATATAGGAATACATCTGTCATAATATAAGCAGTTAAGAACTCATTTTGGCTCTCTGAAATATTTATTGCAACAAATTCAAACTTGTCCAATTTTTTTTTGCTTTTAATTTTGCTCCCCAAGAAGCAGAACTATTTGTTATTATTACTGAGGAGAAAGAATATGATGCAGAGATATCAATGGGAAGGACTCATTTCCTTAGGTGCCTCAAGCAATGAAAGGAAGATAGAAGATAGTAATCTAGGACCACAATGCTCTTCAGCATGCACGTGAAGAATGCTAACATTTTTTGTCAACTTCAGTTGATTAATGGACCAACCCTTTTTGGTTGATAGAGGTTCTTAAAAATGTGCAGGTGTTTCTAGGGGAAATTATTTTGTTGTGGTGACGGGGAAGAGGTAGTTCAGAGACCATTTTTTGATCACTAGCAACGTGCCCAAAGGCACATGCAAGAAGACGGTACCCAAATCTATTCCTTCTTCACATTAAAGAGAATTACCCTGGAACGTGTAAGTCCTGGTTCTTAACGGACTGATCACAGTCTGGGAGTCATGTGAGTTTCCTGAGCTGCTTATCCATTTTTCTCAGACCCAGCTGGTTCCTCTCTAAGTCCTAAAGATCAGGGAGCAGAGTGTATGCATGCCCAAGCTATCCAGGCCCAAGTCATAGTTTCATGTCTTTTTAGTTCCTAATATTGGTCTCATGGAATATGTGCACACTGACATGGAAAGAACAGTAGAAAAATAGAATTTGATTCATTTTGCATGTGGTAAAAGTTGATCATTTCTTTAGGATAGCTTTCTTTCAGCTCCTTTATTCATCAGGTTTGTTGATCTCAAGACACAGATAAAGAAAATGTAAATCCCGCTTTGTCAGACTTTTAAAAAAAGATGTATGGGTGGTGGGTGGGTTAGATGACTTATGTAATCTGGTCCCCTAATACCCAGGGGAAGCTGAAACTGGGGAAAATGCTGATAGTGGTCATGGAAGAAAGGGGAAGGATGAGACATTCTTAGGTGCCTGCTATGTGCCAAATACTGTCCTTCTCATAATCTCTGAACCCAGCAGTAAAATTAACCCCTATTTTGCTGGTGGAGAATTGACACAGAAAGAGGTTAAATAATTTGGCCAAAGCTTCATAGTTAACCTGCCAAGAGATAATCCAGATCCAAGGATAAATGGCTGTTTTCTCTGCTGTACTACACCTCCACTAAGCCCAGGCATGTTAGCCAGTGCTTACGATATTTAATTGGAACAGAACAAACAAAAAACAGGCATGTAGGGGCACCTGGGTGGCTCAGTCGGTTGAGCGTCTGACTTCTGCTCAGGTCCTGATCTCACGGTTCCAGCCCCACATCAGCTCGCTGCTGTCAGCCTCTCAGCGCGGAATTCACTTCAGATCCTCTGTCCCCCTCTTTCTGCCCCTCCTCTGCTTGTGCTCTCCCCAAAATAATTTTTTTTTAAACCAAGCATTCATCTGAGTTCTTACATCTTGAGGCGTTTTCCTCTTTTCCCTTCCCTGTCTTTCTTCCCACTTTACTTTTTATATTCAAAGTTTGCCGTTCCAGTTATAAATTCCAAAATACACCAAAACTCTTGATGCTCTTCTTTCACAAAAGATGAAGTGACTGTTTTTCCAGAGGCATTAAGTTGGAGACACGGCAGTCAAAAGAAGTGACAGAAGATGTCATAAGCTAAGAACAATGTCAAAGTATCTTGGGTGCTTTGATGTCTAATATGCATCTATTACAAAATATATGGGAGGGGACAGGGCTACTTACCAGCAATTCATTTTTATTTCTTTTTTCCAGCTTTATTTATTGAGATATAATTGACATGTATAATGTTATGTAAGTTTATATATATAAAACATATTTTTATATAGTGATAGAGAGAGAGAAATAATGACCGCAACAAGGTTAGTTAACACGTCCATCACCTTACATAATTAGGATTTATTTTTGTGGGAAGAAATTTATGAACACTATCTTAGCAACTTTCAAATATACAATACGTTCTTGTTAACTATAGTCACCATGGTATACATTAAATCCTCACAACTTAATCTTCTGATAAGTGGAAGTTTGTACCTTTTGATCACCTTCCCCCCCCCTCTGGCAACCCCTCATCTACTCTCTGTTTCTGTTTCCATGCGTTTTTTTTTTTTTTTTTAATTTCACATATAAGTGAAATTATACAGTATTTGTCGTTTTCTGTCTGACTTATTTCACTTAGTTTCACCTGTATTGTTGCAAATTAGGCAGGATTTCCTTCTTTTTTTAAGGCTGACTAATATTCCATCGTGTGTGTGTGTGTGTGTGTGTGTGTACACATATCACATTTTCTTTATATCCATTCATCTCTCAATAGGCACTTAGCTTGTTTCCCTATCTGGGCTAGAGTGAATAATGCTGCAATGAACATGGGAGTGTAGGTATTTTTTGAAACACTGGCTTCATTTTCTCTGGATATATACCCAAAAGGAGGACTGCTGGATCCTATGGTAGTCCTCTTTTTAATTGTTTCGAGGAATCTCCATACTGTTTTCCACAATGACTATATTTATATTGCCACTAACAGAGCACAAGTTTTCCCCCTTTCCTATATCCTTACCAACTTGTTATCTCCCTCGTTTTTTTAATGTTTATTTATATATGAGGGTGGAGGAGGGCAGAAAGAGAGGGAGACAGAGGATGCAAAGAGGGCTCTGTGCTGACAACAGAGAGCCGGATGCAGGGCTCAAACTCATGAACCACGGGATCATAACCTGAGACGAAGTCGGACGTTTAACTGACTGAGCTACCCGGGTGCCCCACACTTGTTATCTCTTATCTTTCGAATAAATGCCATTGTAATAGATGTGAGGTGATATCTCATTGTGTTTTCCATTTACATGTCCCTGGGGATTCCTGACAATGACTATCTTTTCATATACCTATATCAATGGCTATATCTCAGCCATTTGTATGTATTCTGTGGAAAACGTCTATTTCGTTCCTTTGCCCATTTTGAAATGGAGCTGTTTTTTGCTAAAAAGTTGCATGAGTTCCTTATTTTTTTTTTTTTTTAATTTATTTATTTTGAGAGCAAGAGAATGAGCATGAGCAGGGGCGGGGCAGGAGGAGAGGGAGAGAGAGGATCCCAAGCAGGCTCCTCGCTTTCAGCAGAGAGCCTGAAGCAGGGCTCACTCAAACCCACAAACTGTGAGATCATGACCTCAGCCGAAATCAACTGACTGAGCCACCCAGGTGCCCCGGTTCTTTATATATTTTGGATATTAATGCCTTATCAGATATATGGTTTGAAAATACTGTCTCACATTGCACGGACTCACTTCTCATTTTGCTGTTTCTTCTGCCAGGCAGAAGCTTTGAGTCTAGTGCAGTCTTGTATATTTATTTTTTACTTCTGTTGCTTGTGCTTTTGGTGTCACATACAAAAAATTATTGCCAAGACCAACATCATGGAGCTTTTTCCCTGGATTTTCTTCTAGGAGTTTATGGTTTCAGGTCTTACATTTAATCTTTAATCCATTTCAAGTAAATTTTTATGAGTGGTATCCAGTTTCATTCTTTTGCATGTGAGCATCCAGTTTTCTCAACACAATATATTGGAAAGACTATTTTTCCCCACTGACTATTCTTGGCTCCCTTGTCAAATATTAGTGGACTGGATATGCATGGGTTTATTTCTGGGCTGTCAATCCTGTTCCATTCATCTATGTGTCTGTTTTATGCCAGTACCATACTGTTTTGAATACTAGCTTTGTAACATAGCTTGAAATCAGGAAATGTGATGCCTCCGGCTTTCCTTTTTTCTCTGGATTGCTTTGGCTCTTTGGGGTCTTTCACGGTTTTATACAAATTTTAGGGTTGTTTTTTCTATTTCCATAAAATATGCCATTGGAATCTAAGAATCGTATTGAATCTATAGATAGCTTTGGGTAGTATGGACATTTTAATAATATTAATTCTTCTAATCCATGAGCATGGGATATCATTCCGTGTGTTTGTGTCATCTTCAGTTTCTTTCATCAATGTCTCCTAGTTTTAAGTTTACAGATCTTATACCTCCTTGGTTAAATTTGTTCCTGAGTATTTTATTGTTTTTGATGCTATTGTAAATAACATTGTTTCCTTAATTTCTCTTTCTGATATTTCATCGTTAGTGTTTAGAAATGGAACTAATTTTTATGTTGATTTTGCATCCCGCAACTTTATTGAATTCATTTATTAATTCTAACAGTTTTTTGTTAGAGATTTTTTATATATAAAAATATGTCATCTGCAAATTGACAGTTTGACATGTTCCTTTCCAATTTGGATGGGTTTTTCTCCCCCTTTTTCTTTCCTAATTTCTGTGGCTAGGGCTTCCAGTACTGCATCGGATAAGAAGGGTGATGGGGCACCTGGATGGCTCAGTTGGTTAAGCACCCAACTTTTGATTTCAGCTCAGGTCATGAGGTCGGAGTTGTGAGTTCGGGCTCAGTGCAGACCCTACTTGGGATTCTCTCTCCCTTTCCCCCTTGCCCCTCCCCTGATCTCTCTTTCCCTTTCTTCCCCTCCTGTATGCATGCTTTTTCTCAGGAGAAAGAAAGAAGAAAGAAAGAAAGAAAGAAAGAGGAAAGGAAAGGGAAAAGAAAAGAAAAGAAAAGAAAAGAAAAGAAAAGAAAAGAAAAAAAGAAAAATAGGAGTGGTGAGAGTGGGCATCCTTGTCTTGTTACTGATCTTGAAAAGTTTTCAACCTTTTACCACTCAGTATGCTATTAGCTGTGGGCTTGTTATATATGGTCTTTACTATGTTGAGGTATCCATCTTCCTTCTCAATATATTGAAAGTTTTTTATCATGAATGGATGTTGAATTTTGTCAAGTATTTTTTCTGAACCTATTGAGATGCTCATACAATTTTTATTTTTCATTTTGTTATTGTGATGTAATAAAAAGATAGTATATTGAACCATCTTTGCATCCCAGAGATAAATCCCACATGATCGTGGAGTATGATCCTTTTAAGATGCTGTTGAATTAAGTTTGCTAGTATTTTGTTGAGAAGTGTTGCATCTGTATTCATCAGGAATATTGGCCTATACTTTTCTTGTGGCATCTTTATTTGGCTTTGGTATCAGGGGAAGGCTGGCCTCGTGTAATGAGTTTGAGAGTATCCTCTCCTCTGCAATTTTTTAGAAGAGTTTAAGGAGGATTGGCAGCGAGTCTTTTTAAATATTTCATAGAATTCATCAGTGAAATCTTCTCAGCCTGATTTTTCTTTGTTGGGAGGTTTCTGACAAAAGTTGGGTGAGGTTGCAAATTTCATTTCCCGCCCAAGTGGAGCAAGTAGACTGGGCTCTAATGCCAGCCTGGCCCCTTGACAGGGGATCTGAATTAGGCAGAACTGCTAGTTGAGTTCCTTGGCCAGATGACGCCACCTGCTCAGCTCTTCAAATGCCCAGAGCTGGGATCATCACTTGGGCTCTGCTGTGGGCAAGAATGTCATTCACCAAGATCTAAGTGCTAGCTACTATAATCCCTGCCCCTCTTCTCCATCACTATCGAATCCCCAGGGGTAAAGTCTTTCAGTGTCCCCCCAGGGATCCTTGTGAGGTGAGACTCAAGTGGGCCTCTAGAAGAGCATCTCCCAATGCTGGGTGAGCTGGATGTCCACCTTGGATTCTTTTTTCCCCACTGGAGAAACAATAGGCCCAGGGCATCCTCTAGGGACAGTGTGAGGGAAAGGCCATGCCATCAGAGTGTAGCCACTCCTGTAATTCTTCTAGTGTAGTCCTTCTCTGTCTCTGTGGTCCAGGGTGGGTCCTTCAGCCTCACCACTGGATTGCAGGATTCTTACAATGGTGTCTTGTCTATGGATAGTTCCAAGTTTGTCTTCTCATGAGAGGGACTGAGGTCAGGGATGACCTAAGTTGCCATCTTGATGATGTCATTCTGTCAATATTCTCTGCAGTTAGGATGGCACAGGGGCCTCACCAGCAACTCACTTTTACAATAAGGTTGACATCATACCATATCTTCTCCGAAAGATTAAGGTTTCCATGCTGACATGTTTGGCAGGCAGGGCCATTTTGCATACCAAAAACAACAATGAGTTATTCAAGGTCACATAGCTAGTAAGTGGCAGAGCCAAAGACTCAAACTGGCTTATTCTTAAGACCATGCTTCTAACACATCGTGCCATATTGATGATGAACTGGATACTAACCGCTTATAACCCACCACATCCGTACGTATACCACATTCACACATATATGCGTGCATGTGCACAGGTACACATATACACACATTTCCCTTTGAAAAGCATCAAGAAGCAGTATACTTTTCTTTTCTCTGTCTTTCGTGGGGATTTCTCTAGATCTGTGCTAGCCAATATCGTAACTACAAACCACATGTGGCTACTTAAATTTAAAATAATTAAATTTAATTAAATTAATTAATTAATGTTAATTAATGTCCAACTGTGTTGGACAGCACAAATATAGAACATTCTCAACACTGCAGAAAGTTATCTGGCTGCTTTAATCTTTTTATCTGATATTTTATGAAGAGAAATGGTAGTAAGGGTCATGAACTGTGTTTTCCATTAGATGCCACCATGTAAATACAACACCTTTCCCCAAAAGGATGCACCTGCTTTACCTGAAAAAAAGGTTTAAATTCATTCACACACACATCTATTCATTTCACATTTTTCTTGAGTATTTGCTATTTCCTTCAGACTATAGAGAATCAATAGGATACAAATACAGTCCCCTTCCTATGAGTAGCTCATAGGAAATAATGAAAACAAACATTTAAAAAATGTAATTTTTGTATAGTCTGGAAGATGTAACAGAAGTGAGTGTTGTGGGAGCAGAACAACAGAGAAGTTGGCCAGTGACCCCATCACCCATATTGGAGTCGCTAGGGCTAGCCCTCTGTTCTTTGAACAATCCAACAGAACTGCCCTTCAGCTAATAACTTGATGGGAATTGCACAAATTTCTCTTGCCAGTCCATGATTTAGCTGCTGTCCTCACAGTTGATTCTCTTTCTTTTCATTGCTGCAGAAAATGGCACTACACAGCTGCATAACCAACCAGCGAGCTTTAACCCAACAGCAGGTGGGCATTGCTCTTTTTCTTATCCCTCCTTTACAACATGAGATATTGTCTTAAAATCACCCCTGAGATGCAGGAAACCAAATACAAACAGACTTAGATCAGACAGGCCTCCCACTTGTCCCCAATAAATCATTTGAAATTAAGAGCACTTCCATTTGGAGCCAAGCAACATGGGAATGCTAGAGGGCAAATGCCAGGCTACATGGGAGGATGTAAGAGCTGGCCCACAGGCAAGGCTGAGGCTCCACACCGCTCTGCATTAAGATGCCACTTTTATTCTAAAGGAGAGTGAGCAATCTTTATCCAGAGTCTGCGTGTGTTGGATTGAGGCTTTAAATAAATAATTCCTAGCTCAGTGTTTTAGTTTCCCTTGTCTAGTTAGAGTTGCAAAGGGGAAAATAAAATGGCAAAGTTGTACCATTGGATTACCCCAAGGAATGATCTTAATATTTGACTTGCAAACTCTGATTAATACTGCATAGGTAATGCTATTTATGGAAGGCAGGGATAGTGATCCACATGTTGTTTGGGGGAAGTCAAAGCCAATTACACATGAAAGGAATCTGAAGAGTTCCTCTTTGGTATCAAAGAGTCACAGTGGATATCTGAAGATTCTGAAATTCCCTTAAGAAAAGACAGCCAGGAGCAGCAAGGATAAGGGAGTCATCTTTTTGTTTGGGGAGGGTTTTCAGGTGGGAGTATTTCCTCCAACTGATCATGGAGTCTGCTTCACATTTTAGTTGCCACCAATTCTAAAGCTCATTTGCATATAAAGCATCTGGAATAAGCAAAACTAATTTGAATCTTCTTTTATAAAATGTTAGCAGGATTAAAGGATCAGGTAGCTGGTTCCCTTACAAGATTCACTGGAGGGAAGTCAGACAAAGAATGAGATAAAATCATTAGGCCAGTCCCACACTGGCAACTGTTCCCGTGTAAACTCAGTCTCTAAAAAGGGTATATTGGTCTGGCAGCTGCCTTTCTTCCTCTCCAGACTTTGTAGTGATCTATAGCTCAGAATTCTTTAACTGTAGATACACCTGTGATGCTCTATCTTCCCCAAATTTCTTAGGTCCTCTGATCGTCAGCCTCACCACAAAGCCTGTGGGGGCACCCACAGAGTGTCCTACTTTAAACACCTGGGTAGGTCGCTGCTGCAGTTTCTATCAGGGATGTATTTTCCGGATTCTTTCTTCCCCAACCTGTCTTTACAATGAAGACAACATCTAGCAAAACAACAGAGGCACCATTCATATATCTAAAAGAAAAGTCCGGGGCCCCTGGTTGGCTCAACCGGTAGAGACTCTTAATCTTGGGGTCATGACAAGCCCCACATTGGGCATAAAGTCCACTAAAATAAATAAAAAATAAAACAAAAGTAGTTTTTAACTTTATCTTTTAAAATTCATCACAAAACAGTTTTACAGCTGGCAGGAATCTTAAGACCTTTCAATTTCATTCTAACTCTTACATTTAATAGGAAAGGAAACTGAAACCCAGAGAGGCAGAGGCTTCTACGAGGTCCTATAACTAGTCAATGACTAAGACGGGCTTACAATTCAAGACCCCTCATTTCTAGTTCAGGGCTCTGTCCCTTGTAATGCCATTTGATTCAATTTTACTTATAAGTCGTTATTGAGCAACAACTAGGAGAAAGACTCTCACGCATGCTCTGGGGAAATACAAAGATGGTCAATACAGAACCCTGTTTTCAAGAATTTAGAGTTGAATAGAATAATGAAGATTGTTGATACTGGGGCACCCCAGTGGCTCAGTTAGTTGAGCATCCAACTCTTGATTTTGGCTCAGATCATGATCCTAGGGTCATGGAGTCGAGCCCCAAATCAGGCTCCGTGTTAAGCATGGAACCTACTTATGAGTCTCTCTCTCTCTTTCTCTCTCTGCCTCTCTCCTGCTTGCATATGCTCTCTCTCTTTCTAAAAAAGACCCCAAAAACAAAAAAAGAAAACAGAAAAGAAAAGAAAAAACAAACAAAAATTATTTGATACAACTAAAAGTCAAAGAAGCAACCTAATAAAGGGAAATACAAATACTATTGAGGTTCAGAGGAAGGAGAAAATGGATAAAGTTCTAGGATGATAGAGAATTTGAAAAAATGGGAGTAAGTCATTCATTATCCTATTAAGTGAGGTTTGCCATTGTTCTGACACAGAGGATCAAGTCTTCCACCTTTTGGATTAATCTACGGACCCACATTGGTGAAGAAAGAATGTTCCTTCTAACAAAGCCTGCAAGCCTACCTGGGAATGAGGAGTGATGCAGGTACAGTTAGTGATGCCTGCCTTTCCTTCTTGTCTCGTTCCTTTCGTTATGTTTCATGGATCTGCACGGTCATTTCCCTAGAACTGTTAAAGAAGTAAAGCATCTCCAGGAAGATCTCTTCTATTTTGTTCGCTGAGCTTTTAACATGAGTGAGTGCTAGGGTTTGTTAAATGATTTTTTTTCTGCCTCTATTGAGATGATCTTTTGTTAACATGGTGAATTACATGGATTGATTTTTGATGGTGAAACTGTGAATAGGTTCTTAGCACTCCTTTTGCATTCTTTCTTCCTTCCTCTCACCTCCTTCTGTCTCTCTTCCCTTACCCGTCCTCCTCTCTTTCTCCTTCCCTCTTTCCCTCCCTTCCCTCCTTCCTTCCTTCCTCTTTTTCTCCTTCTGTGTTTTTTTTCAGACTATATCTTGTGCCATTTGTTTTCATCTTTCTCTTGTTTAACACAAGAAGTTCTCTCAAGATCTCACAATATACATTGTGGGTATATTTTCCTTGACACACTATTTCATTTGAGGCCTGTTTCTTTTACATCCAAGTCATAGTTCAAGGACTATGCATTGTGTCTCTTCCTCATCTGTGTAACCCTACAGTGAAGAGAGAGAGAGAGAAAGAGAGGGAGATAGAGAGACTATGCTGGTGGGAAAACCATGGCTCAACTGGGCTGTTTCCTCCCTTTGCAGGATGACCCAGACTCTGTTTTCTATCCCAAAAGGTTATTAAATATCTGGTACTAAGTTTCACTTCCCTACTCAGGAATATATCTTCTTTCTTAAGGAGAAATATCACTAAACTTTGACTCTTTCATTTCAGCCTGAAGGCTTTAGAAATGGTGAAGTAGGGGCACTTGGGTGGCTCAGTCAGTTGAGCATCCAAGTCTTGATTTTGGTTCAGGTTATGATCCTAGGATCTTGGGATCAAGTCCCAGGTCGGGATCTGTGCTGAGTGTGTGGGGCCTGGTTGAGATTCATTCTCTCTCTCTCTCTCTCTCTCTCTGCTCCTTTTCCCCACTCATGCTCTCTTCCTCTCCCTAAAATTAAAAAAAAAAATGGTGAATCAGAAAGCTTTTAACAGGACAATAGCGGAAGAAGCTTCTATGCACAGGGCTTTCTCTTCATAATCTTCATTCACCTCCTTAGTGCATTTCTTCAAATCAAGGTGAGTGTGAGTTTGGAGGGCAAATATTGAGGAGAATTTTCACTTAAAAAAAAATCATCTTCTTCGATGAATAGTGTTCATGAAATTGTGACAATGAGGGTTGGAAAGCAGAAGAATCAAGGTGTAGTAGACAAGATCATACTACAAACTTCTCTTTCTTGGCTGCCACGTTTTGATGTTTAGGACCATGAGGTTGACCTCCTTCCTTGTTTGGACATTTGGTACTCTTTTGCTTGTTTGTTTTAAACGAAATTTTAAATGATTCCATTATATATTTGGAGAGGTCAATTCAATGATTTAGCTTCACTCTGGCTTCTTTACATTTCATAGACCTTTATATTATTTTTGAAGGTAAAAAGCAGACACATGCATTTTTTACAGATTCCTATCCTGAGACAATTCAAAGTAGTGCATGCATATTGCATGTATAGATGGTCCATAACAAAAAACTAGGTTCTTCTATTCCACAGTCCAACAAAGTTTTTTAGCAATTTCTATGTTTATTTTCTTCATAATGTCAAGTAATTGGATTTTACTGTGCTTTTTGATTTATTAAATTTGAGCCCTGGGTTGGGTTCAAAACTGACAGTGCAGAGCCTGCTTGGTATTCCCTCTCTCTCTCTCTATCTCTCTGCTCCTCTCCCATTAGCACTCACATACTCTCTCCTTCTCTCTCTCTCAAAAGCAGACTTAAAAAAAAAGATTTTCTTTCTCTCTCTGCACCTACCCTGATCATACGTGCTCGCTCTCTCTCTCTCTCTCTCTCTCAAAACCAAACAACAACAACAACAACAACAACAAAACCCAAAAATACAATTCTGAGAAAGAGATTTACACTCAGGAAATTTATTAGAGAGTGTTCTGCAGAGTAAAACCATGGCGCTGGGATCATGACCTGAGCCGAAATCAAGAGTCGATGCTCAACCAACTGAGACACCCAGGCGCCCTGGACCAAGCATTTCTGGTACATATCTGATTTTCTTACTGTTTCTAATTGACTTAATTTTCTTTGTGATAAAAGAAATATACATATTCACTTTACCTCAGAGGCACACAGTCCAGTCTTAAATGAGCGAGCACATTTCTACCGTTCAAAGTCTACTCCTCATGAAATGGAAACCCTGACATTACTGATATCTCACTGTAAGTATCACTTCCTTCCTGAGCCCATTTACATGAGAATCACTAATGGTTCAGTCTGAGAAATAATGGGGTTATCCCTAAATTGACTCATATCAATAAACTTCTTATCCAAAGAAGAAGGGACACTCAGTTCACCACCAGATAGAGTTCACTTGTTAAGTTTTTAAACAAAGTTTGGTTTATTTTAACATGATTTTGACATCACAAAATCTTCGCAAGGCATATTAGGAAGGTGATTACTCTTATATTATAGATGAAGACAATGAGAAATGTGGAGATTAAGAAGTAGGAATTTAAATAAATAAATTCAGCACAAGCCAAAATGGCTAAAAGCAAAACAGTCTCCCTCGAAGCTTCATCTATGTCCAGCTCTATCCAGGACCCTGGTGTATCTTAGCCAACATTCAGTGAGCACCTAGAATCTGGCAGTTCCTACAAGGTGCTTTTGCTTCCTTTCTTTATGAATGTATTGGGATTTTGAGCTCAGTTAAATAGAAAGACCCAAATACCCTACCAGTGAAAAGGGTCAGTAGTTGTGAGGTTCGATATAGATTTTTTAGCAGAAGGAATTGGGAAAGATCAGGGCATTCCAAATGAATATGCCACTATATAATTATTTCTATTTCTAGATTGACCAAATAGCTAATTCCAAAAAATCTTTTCTAATATTGTTCAATTTTCCTGGAACTCTCTTATCTCCTGGTCTAATCTGCTTCCTTTCAGCTTTTTTACATTGTCTTCTCTCCTACAACGTAGTCTTAGAGTGAATCTGAAAGAGTAAAGGATAGGGGCGTCTGGGTGGCTCAGTTGGTTAAGCATCGGACTGCAGCTCAGGTCACGATCTCCTGATCCTGAGTTCGAGCCCCGCGTTGGGCTCTGGGCTGATGGCTCAGAGCCTGGAGCCTGCTTCCGATTCTGTGTCTTCCTCTCTCTCTGTCCTTCCCGCGTTCGTGCTCTGTCTCTCTCTGTCTCAAAAATAAATAAACGTTAAAAAAAAAATTAAAAAAAAAAGAGTAAAGGATAAATTGGAAGAAAATATACAAGAGATACTTACCTAGATATCCTTATCTTTGCAAAACATCTGGCTGAATACACATCAAACCATTTGCATGCACTCTCTTTTGAGCATGGAATTATGGGGCCACTTCCATTTTCTATTTAATACTTGCTGTATGTTAATTTTTTGTGAGTGCCTATTTTCTTGCTGTATGACTATTGAGATGATTTAATTAGTTTCCCCTGAACTGTGAAGGCAAATTATTGGGTAGGCAGATTTACCTTTGTACTTTGTTAGACAAGTGTAAGAAATACTGCCTTTCATTATTAAACGAAACACCAAAGCATTTTTACCAACTTCCAGTGGACATTCAAAACTATTTCTCAGTCACGTGACTAGCCAAATTTAAATTTTCTATAATTTGTTTTCATTTCTATTATTCTGTACTTTTCTCTTTCATGTAATAATAAAAACATTTTAAATGGAGTATTAAAAAATAGCTTTGGGGGTATAGATTTTTACCCCATTTGGCCTTGGCTGTTTTTCCTAATCCCTGAGAAAAGTTTGGAGCTAGACCCATAGTTTTTCCCTTTGTATTTAAGGATATAGCTGTCAACAGATTTTGGAGAGAGAAAAAGGATATTTAAAAGGAAAATACACTAGAGGCTACAATCAGATCTGGGCATTACTTTCCACCTGTCCAGGTGATTGCTGGCCTTTCACATTAATTTCTAATATTCAGCTTACCTCTAACTACCACAAGATGACAAAATATGTGATTTGGACCATTAAGGTCCTCTGAGATTTGGCTATTGATAGGCAAAGGCCTGTATTTTCCAGAGAATTGGAATTTGGTGACCTTTTATTTTAAAACACGCCTTCTATTCTTGGATCTCATCTCCCTTAAAGAAAAATAATAAAAATCTATAATTAAAATTTATCATTCTTAACTAAGCATTACAGCCATGAAAAATAGCTAATTATTCACTGTGGGCAATATTGTAGAAATCAGATTTGCTGATTAACAGATAAACTTACAAATTATTTCCAAAAGGTTCTCTCGTAAACCTGCTAAGAATTCATTTAGCCTTGGAAACCCCTCTAGATCTGCAAGTTACTCTGAAGTCTCTAATATAATCCCCTTGAACACATTCTTAAAATCCTTCAGCTTGCATTGGTAGTTATCAAATATATTTAAATATTTGGCAAGAAAATTAAAATATGAAAACTAATATAGCAATTGCCCCCAAACACACAGTTTTCCAAGGAGATTTTGATGATTCAGAAAGAAATCTGTGGAGGATATTTGGTATTTAAATGATAGGGCTGCATTCTGACAGTGCTTTTTATAAAAATAAACTAGTCCAAGAATATAATAAAAATAATCTGTATAAATTAGCTATATTTTATCTGAAAGGCAGGGAGCAAAGTTACCTGCAGGGCTATCTTCTATGAAGTAAAGTTGATATATAAATTTCACATTTATAAAGAAAGCATTTTGTGGAGTATTTGTTCACTTTAAAAAATAACTCACCATGGCATATTTTTTTAGATAATTGTACTCTGTTACAGCATTGAAAATATGATTGAACTTAGGAAAAAGCTATTTAGGTTTAACTCTTTAGGAATGTAAACATTACATAAAGTTAAACATACGTGATTATTTTAAATATGAATTTTTTTAATGTTTATTTATTTTTTGAGAGAGAGAGAGAGAGGGCGTGAGTGGGGCGGGGCGCAGAGCAAGGGAGACACAGAATCTGAACCAGCTCCTGGCTCTGAGCTGTCAGCACAGAGCCCGACGCGGGGTTCAAACTCACAGACCCTGAGATCATGACCTGAGCTGAAGTCAGATGTTTGACCAACTGAGTCACCCAGGCACCCTTTAAATATGAATGCTTAATCAGACTAGCCGCACATACATGTATGCATGCGGTTATGTATGTATGTATGTATGGAGTTGTATAAATGACATTACTTGTGTGATAATTCACCAGAGAAAGTGATCTTTGGGACCTTCAACTGATGTATGTGAATATAATACACGTGGTTAGTTATAGCTGCAGAGCAAATAGCTTCCTTCTGCTTTTCTTTTTAAAAATTGAAAAAAAAATTCAATTACAACAGTGCCATTTGAATAGATGTAAAAAATGTAAACAGTAGAGATGAAGTTATGTCATCCTTAATCATCACCTCTGTTTCCATATTTTCCCTAAGGATACCAAAGAGATTTTTTTTGTTCATTAAATCAGTTTGGAATAGGCATTTCTTCTCTGCGTGTACACAGTGATGCTTAGTTGTCTATAGTTTTATTTTGCATGAGTATTTTTTAAAATAAATGGTATTATACCATATTTATTCTTTCGTAGCTTGCCTTTGTCACTCAATACGTCCTGACAGTCCTTTCATATTGTTTACATCAATTTACCACATATGGCCCAAATTACACTTGAAATTCCATTGTACGGCATTTTTTCTTTCTGATTCTGATGAAAATTGTCTCCCTAAATTTACTTGCTATCACAACAATGCTGTGGTAGACATCACTTCTGTGCCTCTTTATGCACACATACACACATTTCCCAAGATTAGCTAATGAGAAGTGGAAATCCGGAGTCAAAGAGAATTCATTCACTTATTTTGTTTTGAAAGATTTAGAAATACCAATGTCAAAGTGGCTGTATGAATTGATGTTTCATGAGTAGCATTAAAAATACCCATTTTCTCACATTTCACCACCTCTTAATATTGTCAGCCTTGGTAGTTATCGTCAGTCTCATTGTATTCTTTGGCATTCCCCTGGTTGTTAATGGTGCTAAACAGCTCGTGTCTAAATTTTTTCACCCATGTGTACTTCCTATTCTGTACATGATCTGTTCACATCTTTTGCCCCATTTTCGACTGGATTGATTGTCTCTTTCTTAGTAAATTTAGGAGTTTAAAAGCATATCTGTTTTTTTAATCCCTTTCAGTAATAAACAATGAAAACATCATCCCAATCTGTTCTTGTCTTGTTAAATTTTTAAAAATTTTGTATCATTTTTATCACTGATATTCTCTTCAAATTTCAAATATATCACTCTTTTCCATAAAAGACATTTTCTTTTTTTTTTTTTTAATGTTTATTTATTTTTGAGAGAGACAGAGACAGGGTGCAAGCAGGGGAGGGGCAGAGAGAGAGGGAGACAAAGAATCTAAAGCAGGCTCCAGGCTCCAAGCTGTTAGCACAGAGCCCAATGCAGGGCTCGAACTCATGAACCACAAGATCATGCATGACCTGAACTGAAGTCGGACACCCAACCGACTGAGCCACCCAGGCGCCCCTCCATAAGAGACATTTTCGATTGATGTCTTGTTTAAGATGACCAGTCCTATTCGAAGCTTCTAAGCACATTTTGCCACAGTGCTTTTGAAGAGATTTGTCATTTATTTTTTGTCAATTTAGACCTTTAATGTATTTGGGACTTGTTGCTTGATCTTTTTTTCACTGCATGCAAAATGTACACCATTTCCATGTGTATACAGATCTGTGTCTTAGATTTCTATTGTTCTTCACTGATCGATTTTTTAATGTATCAGTACTATTCTAATTTTCACGAGGTTCTACTATGGTATGATGGGTGGAAATATGGAAGCTCTCAAAATTTCCTAGTTGTTTCAAGATAATCTTGGCTACATACATATTCATTCTGTCTCTCACAAGAATTTAGAATTAGATTCTTACGTTATGGAAAAGGTCATAACGAGATTTTGATTGAGATAGGATTACATCTATGGTTACATTAAGGGTCATTGACATTTTTTACAAAGTTGTTGAGGGTTCACACTACCTCCTTTTCATGGGGGGCCATCTTTTACAACTTCCAAATTTATTTTTGTTAGGCACATGTGATACTGTTTAACTTTTCCTTGACTTCTTGAGCCACTTTTGGAAATTTTTCTTTTTTTTTGTTGTTTTTAATTTTTTAAATGCTTTTATTTATTTTTGAGACAGAGAGAGAGATAGAGCATGAGCAGGGGAGGGGCAGAGAGACAGGGAGACACAGAATCCAAAGCAGGGCTCCTGGCTCCTAGCTGTCAGCACAGAGCCCGACTCGGGGCTCGAACTCACAGACTGCGAGATCATGACCTGAGCTGAAGTCGGATGCTTAACAGACTGAGCCACCCAGGCGCTCCTGGAAATTTTTCTTTTCTTATTCTATCATCCACTTCATCTAGATTTTCAAGTTTACTGGCCTAACATTGTATCTCTGTATCTATAGTTATGCTCCATAACTCTGTTGCCTTATACAAGCGCTATTCCTTCTGAATGAGACATGTCAAGAACGTGTCTATTTTTTCGGTCTCTTCAGAGAACAAGCTTTTCATTCCATTGGTTAATATTTTTGATTTATTCTTCTGGTTTTGTTCCTGTTCTCCTATTTCTCTAATTTATGCAGCTATCATCGGTAGTGCTAATTTTTAGAATTTTTCTTGACATTTTTCTAGCTTATTTCATTGCTATTTAGCTCATTTTCTCTATTTCTAATATATGCTCCTAAAGTTATAAATTTTCCTTACACATTTCTTTGGGATCCCATCATGGGTTGGTACGTAGAACGTGCATTGTCATCTGTTTCTTATTTCCTTTCATCTGCAACTTTGTTTTTTTTTGTATGATTTAAAATTTGCAGAAAAACCACAAAAATAGTAGGAACAACTGCATTATACCTCCTATCCAGATTTGTAGTTGTTAACATTTTGCCCCATTTCCTTTATCATTCACTGTATCCTTCCATATGTAAACATATATACATATATCTTTGTGTATATACATATATTTTTCTGAACAATTTGAAAGTAAACCACAGACATCCTGTTCCTACACTCCTGAGTACTTCTCACATAATCACAAATGAATTTTCAATTCTTGAAATATAGCATTGATTCAGTGATATTATCTAATCTTAGAACCATATTAAATTTCACTAATTGCCCAAATATTCTTTTCTTTTCTGGTCCAGGATATAAACCAAGAGTATTCATTTCATTCAGTTATTATGATTTTTTTTAAATCATTTAATCTGGAGATTTTTTTCAGCCTTTCTTTGTCTTTTAAGACCCTTATATTTTTGAAGAATAAAGACCTGTAAACAAATACGGAATTCTAGTCAGTAGGTCTGCTTTTCACAAAGATATCTATTAGCCAGGCGTCTGTGTGGCTCAGTTGGTTAAGTGTCTGACTTTGGCTCAGATCATGGTTCCTGGGTTCGAGCCCTGCCTAGGGCTCTGTGCCGACAGCTCAGAGCCTGGAGCCTGCTCTGGATTCTGTGTCTCCCTTCCCCCTCTGAGGCTGTGCCCCACTCTCTCTCAAAAATAAGTAAACATAAACTTTTTTAAAAAAGATAATTAGCAATTCTGAAACTACTTATGCTAGAGGAAATAAATAAATATATCATGGATAAATGGAGCCAGATTCCCCACTGACAGAAAAAATATTTATAGGGGCGCCTGGGTGGTTTAGTCGGTTGAGCGTCCATCTTCGACTCAGGTCATGATCTCACGGTTCTTGAGTTCAAGCCCCGTATCGGGCTCTGTGCTGACAGCTCGGAGCCTGGAGCCTGCTTCAGATTCTGTGTCTCCCTCTCTCTGCCCCTTCCCCGCTCATACTCTGTCTCTCTCTGTCTCTCAAAAATGAATAAACGTTAAAAAAAATTTTTTTAAAAGAAAAGAAAAAATTGTTATAAATAAGAGAAGGCAGAAAACTAGAATGAATCTTGTCCCCTGGAAGGGCCTGGAAATAATGGCGCTTCTAGAGTGGCCAGCATGCCTAGAGCTCAGATCAGAAACAGCATTCCTCATTAAAGGAACCAGGGGCTCTGAGGAGTTGGCTGGTTCCAGAGACAGAGCAGGAATGTGAAAAATGAGCGTGGAATATCTTGGGCCAGAAAGTAAAGGAGTATTCAGAGAATAATAGAGTCATGTCAGAAATACACAAGAGCCACCTTGAAGAAGTTCCTAGTGGCCAAATTTCTAACAATTTTGGGCTCAAAATAAATAATGATTATAAGAGATTATGTCCCATTGAATAAAATAAGAATCCATGGGCCAATATAGATACAAATACCTAGATAAACAGGTATATAGATAGAGAAAGAGAGAAGGAAATTCTTCCTTACAGTAGAATGCCATTTATTGTTAAATTGTTGATGCTTTGAATGTTATTTTTTCTTTAATTCAAGAGTTCTCAGAAGATATAATTTTAAATTTCCAGTTGAATAAGTTTGGATGGTGAGGTGTGGATGTGGCGATGACGGTGAGAGTTGTTTGCTTATTATAACTAATTTATGATTTTATTAAGTTGTAGTCAATGAATGCAGCCCAGAGAATTTTCCCTGTTTTGAAGATGTTGAGATATCCTTTGTGGTAAAATGCATAATCAATTTTCATGAACATTTCCTCCCTGTTAACTATGATTCTCTCATTTAAGTTTGTATTCTCTTTTTTAAGGTATAAAATGATATGCAACTGTACATATAATTCTCTCTATACATATAACTATGCATAAAACCAAAGAGAGGAATTATCTTTCTCACAATATAGGAAGGCTACAGCAGGCAGTCGACAGCTTATGCAGTAATTTCACAATTTCATTAAAGTCCCAGTCTCCATTTATCATTGTTATTTTATTTTCGGCAGGTGGCTTTCTTCCTTATGGCTACCTCTTGTTCACTGGGATATTTTTCTTTCATTTTTAGCCTCCTATCAATCTCTATACAAGAAGAGTTTCAAAAGGATGCATTTCAGCACTTCTATCAGAAAGGCTGAACACCCTAAGAAATCCCCAGTACCCACATGTATCTCATTGGTAGGTATCCACGCTATAGATTGGTGTGGAGCTTAGGAGAGAGATCTTGGGTAGAGAGACTGCTTGGGGAGCGTCAACATATAGATATTATTTGCAGCTTTGTGGTGGTGGATGAGATGAAATCTCCCAAGGACAGTATGCAAAGAATATATGACTTAGGTCTAGGATCAACACCACTTAAGAAAGATGAGCAGAGGAAAAGGAGCCTGCAAAGGAAATGGAGACGAGCCAGCCAAGAAGATTGGAAAAGGACCAGGAGACTTTGAAATCATAGAAGCCAAAGGAAGCTAGTATTTCAAGAAGGGATAGGAATTTAAAAAATCAAGAATTGCGGGAAGATAAGGAGAGAATCGTATATTTTTGCCCTGGTGTCCACAAATGTGTGATTCTTCACCTTTCCTTATGTTTCTTTTCCTGCTATGATAAGGCATGGACAAGAAAGGGCCCCACCAGTCCCTGCTGACATGCTCCCTGCCACATCATAGGTCCTCATTAAGTTTAGCTGTCCTTAGCCCTCATTCCCTTCTCTTTCGTAATTTCCTCGGGAAACAGAAAGAAAATTTCGTAATAGAATTTTTGAAAAGGAAGCCCAAGCTTATTTTCTGAAACGAACATCCCGTGAGCCATTTTTGACAGAGTGACCACTTCCGTGGGATGTATCCAAGGGCCCAGCCCCTTAGGGCCAGGCAGAGGGTACCGTTTCTTTGCTGTATTCTGTTCTATTCCTATTACATGCAGTTCAACAAAAACAACAGCAAAAAAAAAAAAAAAAAAAAAAGAGGGGGGGGGGAGGAGGGGGGGAAAAAAAGCCCTTATCTGCACAGTTGTGATGAATAGACTTGATTGGGCTCTCACACAGCAGGCAGGTGATGGCCATTGCCTGTCTATTTCAGGACTAAACTTTACACTGGCCACAGGTGTTTTTCCTTTTTTGGCTCTGCGGCCCTGCCATCATTAAGTTTGCCTGAAGCAGCAGACAGCTTCTGGGAGACCAAAGGATGGGGGGAGGCAGGGTACAGAGACAATCTAGCTAACATTTTAAGCAGGAAATGCAACCATCTGAATGTAAAGAAGATAAACCCTGTCTCTACACGAACTGTTCACTCAGGGGAAATTGAGGTAAACTGTAACGGGATTCAGAGAAAGGGGACAAGGAGAGCACGTGCCTTTGAGGTCACCCTTGCTCTTGCCGTTTTGTGACTAGCAGTCCCTTCAAATGGCCTAGGAATACTGAAAGAGAGGAAAATAAAGCTCCACGATACCACTGGGAATTGATAATTTGGTGAAAATGTTTTTTCTTTATCAAATTTAATGATTATTTTTCGATAAGTACTCAATCTAGCAATATCAAACAAATGCAAATACAGGGTGAATGTTGTGAGGTTTCTCATTCGCACGGGTGTGCTCTGTTGCTGAATATAGTCAATATCCTAGAAATATGACTTCTAGGATACCGGAGAAGGCATCTTGCCTCCTATTCCAACTTTCATCCCCAGGGATGTCTCACCTACCAACTGCTGTTCTAATTCCTTAACAGAAGGCAAATATTCCAAATTTGGGTTCAGTCGTGACTTATAAGGTGATAGGAAGGTGAATACATTATCTGAAATTTACATTAGACTATAAAAGAGTGACATTATAGGCTGAGGTCAGGTTTTGATGACAGGGCTATATCACTAGAAGCAGGACAAGATGAAGTGACAGGAAGTGAAAATTGTGAAGGCAAATATCACTAACATTTTTGCATGAGCCTGGACTTTTTTACCCTGATGATTTTGTAAACTTCACCCTCGAGTATATATGAGTTAATATATGCAAAATGCACGTTGCATTTCTGCAAATGAAGAATTTTAAACCCGAAGAGGAAAAATTATGTGAAATAAAATGAACACCATCGCTTGTATAATTCCTAAATATAGCTTAAAAGTACAGATTCACCGACTTTTAAAATATAGGGATCATGGTGAAAGTTAACGGTTTTGTTTGCTTGTTTTGTTTTTGCTTTTTAAACGGAGTGGATGGATTCTTCCCAAGTTGTTAAAAGCTGATTTCTGGGGCCATGCAGTCACAATTCTAAAAGATGATGGAATTCTTAACATGACCTTAAAATTTCATGGGAGCCCAATCATGTATTATGGGAGGTTGAGATTGAGACGTGTTTTTACAAAAATCAGAGAACAGAATCCATTGTGATATTTCTGTACTTTTAGGGAAGAAAATGATACCTTAACACATCAGAACAAATACTTTTCAAAGACGAACCCAGAAAATTGTCAGCATTGCCAAAGTTAGAGCTGAGAGATTTGTCTTCCAGGTCCCTGTTCTAATCTGCTGGATGGTCTTCCCTTTTAGTTATCACACAAAACCATTCGTGTAGCTCCAGAGAAAGGATAATTTTTTCCCCAAGTGAGCCAGGGACATTCTGGCAGCCATTTTCTAAATTACTACTACCCAGTGTCTGTGACCGCTAGGTCATCTACCCCCATCACATCCTCAGTGGCAAACTGATTTCAAAGCACATACATAGCGCTCTTACGGAAGGAGTAGGTGATGTTTACATGACCGTGTGTATTTGCGTGTATTGTTTCCCCTATGGAGGTAATGCTCCCAAGAGGGGAGGGCACCATAAATGTAGATTGTTTAGTCTACTCAGATGCTGCTCAAGGACCGCCACATTGGAATCTGGGATGGGTTTTCTCAAGCTGGAATCACTTAAGGATGCTCTAGGGGAAACCTGGATGCTGACGGGCTACAGAAGCTGTGGTGAACAATTTCGGGACTTGCATGTAAATCATTGCTTGGAGGAGCTAATGATGATAAACAGTCATTGACTTTGAGTTTCATCCCAGAATATGTGTGCTGGGCTAATGGATAATGAAGAAGGATTAGACAGTTCAAGGATGCATTCCAATGGGCACACACACACAAGCTGAGCCTAGTAGGTGACCATGTCCCGGTACTTGCAGTGCGTCCCTATGATACTTTCAAGGATGGACAAGACAGGCATTATTTTCTGGAGTTTTAAATGCCTCTATGTGTTTGCGAATCATACAAGTGTATAATCCCATCCCTTTGGATGGATTAAGAATAAAAGAAAAATGAAAAAAGTCGTGGTTATCAATCAGCCTTTTTGTCAAACATAGTAATAGGGATACAAAAGCGGGGCGCCTGGGTGGCTCCGTCGGTTAAGCGTCTGACTTCGGCTCAGGTCACGATCTCATGGTTTGTGAGTTGGAGCCCCACGTCCGGCTCTGTGCTGATAGCTCAGAGCCTGGAGCCTGCTTCGGATTCTGTGTCTCCCCCTTTCTCTGCTCCTCCCTTGCTCATGCTCTGTGTCTCTCTGTCTCTCAATAATATGTAAACGTTTAAAATTTAAAAAGAAAGAAAGAAAGAAATAGAGATACAAAACAAATATCTCCATTTCCAGTTTCTCATTAACAGTTTTGCAAGAGTATAATCTTCATGGAGGCAAGTTTCTGTGGCACTAGCAGAATGAAAGCTCAAAATTATGGGCAAATCTAGCATGTTCATTAAACAAAACCTGGTTGAAGTTATGCTGCTCAAGGAAGAGTGCCCAACTCTAGCACACAGAGCAAGAGAGAGAATTGTCCTACCTGCCCTCAAGGAGTGGAGAGAGAGTCTGCCAGGGAAGATAGTAAACACAAAAGTAAACAGTAAGAGTACAGAAAGAACATCAGTAAGTCTGCAGAAGAAGTTCAAGAACAAGCTGAGCTGTGGGAGAGAAGAAATGAAGAAGATACTTGAAGCCATTGGTAATCAGGGAAGGCTTGCTTATGGAAGTCAGAGGAGATGGTTGCTTTAAAGAACGGGCAGAACTTGAGGGGCGCCTGGGTGGCTCAGACGGTTAAGCGTCAGACTCTTGATTTCGGCTCAGGTCACGATCTCACAGTTCGTGAGACTGAGCCCCACATCAGGCTCTGTACTGACAGCAAGGAGCCTGCTTAGGACTCTCTCTATCCCTGCCTCTGCCCCTCCACCACTCATGCTCTCATTCTCCCTCCCTCAAAATAAATTTTAAAAAAATATTTCAAAAAAATTTTAAAGAACACGTGGGATTTAAGTACGTAGGTATGGGAGACGAAGGAATCCTCGAGAAACCAATGCAATCAAAAGCTTGGAGAGCTAGGTAAGAAAACAAAGCCAAGATCTGGAAACAGAGAAAGTCAGTTTGACTGGATTTTTTTTTTTTTTTATTAATCTGCTTGCAATTGGTTTGTTTAGGGTGCCTAGCAAAATGTATGTGGTTGCAAGATTATTTTTCACCTACTTAACCTTCAAAATTAATTACTACTTGAGTAAGAGAGAGCAAGTGGTTATAGAGAAGACCATACAGAGCAGGTGGGTTCATTTGAACAAGGAGAATTACTATTTGCTTGAATGGAAGGTGACTGAAGTAATGGTTCATGCCTCCCAAAGAAACCCTGTTTGGAAATCAGTTTGCTGAGTGTGTGGAGTGCTGTATTGCCTAGCATTTGTTGGAGGAAGTTCTTAGAGCCTCTAGAGCTTACTATCACTATTAATTCCAGGAAAGATATGTCTGTTTTTTGTTGGTTTTCTAGGCAATCCCGGATCATTTTCAGACTCATCAGTGTCTTTCAAGATTCAGTAACCAATGCTACCTCCTCCATAAAGCTTTCTTTCCTCAATACTTGCCTGCAAGTGTTTATAATATCATTTATCAGACACGAATGTAATCTTTTTTTTTCAGCCTGTCCGCTCCAACCCCCAGCCCCACCCCAAAAGTGGTGCTCACTCATTGTTAACATCACACAGTGAGTTCCCAAGTAGCATCATTGATTGGCAAAAGGAGAGTGAGAAGTAAAGAATAAATGATTAAAGGAGTATATTTTTAAATTGCTATAGTGTTGGCTGTTTTATAATGAGCCATAGGTGACCGTGTTTGTTCTATTTTTGGTTCCATAAAGACCTGTTGATTTGATTGGCTAACTCTTCGTAAGGAAACAGATATCTACGGAGCCCGTGTCATCTGCCAACTGCCACACTGGTCTCTCAGGTCAGTGTGCTGAGTGTGTGACTCAAGCCTCATACTTCAGAACCAAAAGAACCAAAAGAAAATATCTCCTTCAAGACTTGGAATTTTGGAGGTTGGGAGCAGGGGGATACCATCTCAAGAATTTCTGAGATAATTACGGTCAATGCTGACTTATTCTCTTTGTAGAATTTAGTTCCTCACCCCCTCCGTCCTCTTCTTTGGTTTTTGCAACCACTATGGTTCTTGGCGTCTTCTTGACTTTTCAGTAACGCTGACGGTCTACAATTTCCTCTTTCACTTTTTAAGGATCCATTTTTTTTATAGTAGCCTATAAACTACCTCGTTAATCAGATAGTGTAAAATCCAATTAGAGACATTAGAATCCAGAAATACAAGTGTTAAGGAATGTATTTCTTGATTGACAAGGAAGCCAAATAGACCCATCTATTTAGAATCTTAGCAACAATTAGCTGCCTTAGTTTCATTTATTGTGACATAAAAAATCTGGTTTATTGAGAGCTCTATTGAAGAAGATTTCTATGATATGTGCCATGAGAAAATATCTTCAAACTAAAATGATTGTTTTGCTGTAATAAATTGAACCATATGTACACTATGTTATTCAATCTTTTTTCTTCAAGGCATAAATTGATATTAAAGAACATTTAAGTCATAACACATGGTTATCCAGGCATGAACGAGGCAATAACCCATATAAGTTGTCAAGGTGAAGCCAAAGCATTTATTAGAGGTTTGTGTTGTTTTTGAAAAGTGCATGGTTGGATAAACATGGATTAGTGCTATTATGCTGCTACGGTGACTCAAGTGTGTTTTTACAGTGTCAGTAATTTTTATGTTTAAAAATCACTGGTGCAGTATATTAGCTATAATTTATGTTTATCATCTTGTGTACTCTAATAGGTTTCAACAAACCATTTAACACGTCAGCTTGTGCATATACATTACTTAATAGGTATTTATCTTAAAAAAGAGATACTTAACGGGACTTTCAAAGCTTGCAACTGCATGCTAAGAGAGAATGCTGCAGCGTGTCACATTAACTTTCTTTTCCCCGTGTGCAGTTGACTTTGAACATGCCGGCCACTCGCTTCTTTGTTCAATGCGCCTCCGAATGGCACAAGAAGAATATAGTCTGCTAGTGTCCTTGTCGGCGGGAATGACATCAACTTCTCCCAGCACCGAGTGTCCGTCACACTTGCTAAGTAGGGTGGCCGCATGATACAGCCAGCGCAGCTGAAATATGACGAAGGTCCAGCGATCAGTCACCACGTTGGGGTGCCCTTTCAGAAAGGGTTGGGGTTTTTTTTTTTTTTTTTTTTCTGACGGTAGCTGGATCTCCAAGGCTTTGCATGGTTTGTGTGACCTAGACTCTTGTTTTAGACGAGTCTCTGAGAGGACCCTGGGGACCAATGCAAGGGAGGAGGGTTTGGAGGCAGGGAGTCATTTGGGACTTCCCAGTCACAGGAGGTTTGTTGCTGCAATACAAGAGGGGACTTCATTTATCATGACACTATTGATTCTTCCAAAGAGTGCTATGCTTATTGTTTTTGCTTCATTGATGACCTATTTCTCTTTTGGATATTCTCAGTAGATGAATTACTGGTGTTTAGTCTTTTCAGAATGGAGATTGATTCATTTTTCAAATGTACCCAGAGTTGGTGATGTGGTGATATGGCTTTTGTCTTTTTGTTTTTTCAAGGTAACTACTTTTTGACTTACTGACAGTCATGACAGAGATAGATTTGGAGGTGAAATAGTCATGAAATCCTAGTTACCACTTAAATAAATGATGCCACTTTATTCATTTGTGACATGGCTGGATAAGAGTTTGTTTGGAATCCTGAAATTATGAATATACTGATCCACTCAGCAATAAATTTTTAGAAAGAGACTATAAATTCTCTAGAGTCAACCAAGCACATCAGTTGGCTGAGTTAGCAAACTGGGAGGATTTATTACTCACTGGAGACAAATCGACCAAGATGGCCTGTTTAGTATTTCAAAGTACCTTTTCCCTTGTAAAACTGGTGGTGACACTTTGACATCTTAACGGAGCGCTATTGTATCTTGATGATCTTTTTCAGTATTGGCAGCCTCTGCTAACTGGACCCAAAATTGTTTCCTAAATTTGAAGCTTCACGATTTTTGTGATAATATCAAAATTATATGCAAAACTCAATGGGCAGTTTATATGAAAATGCATGTGGAGTATGTTTTCAATGAAGAGAATTAGAGGGAAAATCTCATCCTGAATGAATAGTTATATAGTTTCAAAAGAATCAATAAGGATAATGATCTAGGCCAACACTTCCAATAGGACTTTCTAGAATAAGGTAGAACTTTCTGGAATGATACATCTTTTATTTCTGAGCTACTCAATATGGTAGCCACTAGTCACATATGGGACTTAAGCATTTGAAATGCTAGTATAACAGAACAACTGAATTTTTAATGTATTTAATTTTAACTTTAATATAAATAAACACGTGTAGCAGCAAATACCATGTTGGATATACAGGAAATTTAGCCCCTTTAAGAAAAAGCTTGAAGAACTATTTACCTATGGGAGTAGTACTGGGTTAGAGAAGCAGAAGTGATGGCAGCAGATGGGTCCCCCCTTTTATAATACAGATTAGGACAAATCAGAAAAGATAAGAAAGGAAAGGGAAGCCATATAGATTTTGAAATCTGAACAGCAGTGGAACTCACTGTAAGAGTGGGTCTATGCATATATGAAACAGCTGCACAAAGCAGTGACGATAGGACTACATTTTATGAAACATAAAACAGATGAAATATTTTTCAAAAAAAACCATGTATTTAGAGAACAGAGATCATAGCTACTAATTAAATAGTTTAAAAACTACTTAGGCATCATTATTACTACTATTATTACTTAAATTTTGCTCTAATTGGAACATTTTTATAAGTAGAAAGTGAATATTATATATATATATACATATATATATGTATATGTATATATATATAAAGTGTTTAGAATATCAACTGGACTACCTATATTAATTTAATATTCTCATCTCAGCAAATGATAATTCCATTCCTGGGTGCCCAAGCTTATCCCAATTCCTCCCTTTCTGTTCATCACCAATATATAATTAATCACCAAGTCCTGTCTTTCTTATGGTTTACAGATAATTCATTTTGATTCTCTTCTCTTCATCCTCTGGATCACCACCTTTGTTTATGCCCCTTCCCACCTAGACTGTTAGGTGTACATCATCATTGTCTTCTGTCTCTCCCCTCTCTTTCTAGTCAACCCTCCCTACAAGTACCAAGGTCATGTGGCTCACCTGCTTAAAATTCTTCAAGAGTGCAACAGATGGGACATTTGTGTCTCCCCCAAACTCATATGTTTAAGTCTTATCCCCCAATGTGAAGGCATCAGAAGATGAGGCCTTTGGGAAGTAATTAGGTCATGAGACTTGAGCCCTCATGAATGGGATCAGAGCCCTCACAAGAAGAGACACAAAGACCTTCCCTTTTATCTCTGCTCTTTGTCATGTAATGATACAAGTGGACACTTGTCTGCAAACCAGGAAAGACACAGACACCAGATCAGCTTAGCCCCTTGACCTTGGACTTCCCAGCCTCCAGAACTATGAGAAATAAATGTTTGTTGTTTAAACCATACGGTCCACATTGTTCTGTTTTGTAGCCTAAGACAATGGCTTCTCATCACCTACTAGTTATTGCCCAAGATCTTTAGCACACCATAGATGCCACTTAATCTCTCCTTTCCTCTTTCAAGCTCTGAGCCCTCACACTGCCTTCCGAGATATTTTGTTCTAGTCTTACTGAGCCAGATATATCCCTTTCTGGTTCTTCATCTTTGAATGTTTTCCCTATAGTCGTCTCCCCATTTTACTTGTCCTTCAAGACTCACCTCAGAGTCACCTCTTCTGTGAATCCTTCTCTAACATATTGCCCAGGAAAAGAATAAGCAACCTCTCCTCTAATCTTCTCATTCACATCCCTGTTTCAGTAGGTATGGCTTTGAATTCTGATTCTTTATTTGCCTCTCTCTGTCAATAGACTGGGGCCTCAAGGGTTAAGACAAGATGCTTTATTCATCTTTTTATCACTACTGGCCAGCACAGTGACTGACACCTAGTAGGGGTGTCACGAATGTCTGATAAATGAATGAATGAATGAATGAATGCTTACACAGTCACTTCTCTTACTTAGGCATGTCTGATGTAAGTCTAGCTGCTGGGACTCTGTTATGACTTAGGTATACCTGGCAGAAACTACCAGAGGTAATGTTTTACAACTTGTAGGAATTAAATACCCCTCTATTATAAACTTATATACAATATTAAACTATTTTTAAAGGAATCCTACCATATAATATTATAAAAGAGAATTCTTTAAAACCACTAATTCAATAATCTCAAATAAATGGATTAATGAAGAGGTTCATTAGGCAGTTAATTTATAGAAATGTAGTTATCTTTTGGAATTTGTGATACTTGTGGTATTATTAGCAGTTTAAAATACTAAATGATGACTATTTTCTCATCCTAAATAAATAATTGTGTTTGTACTAAGTTTTGGCCTTATAATTCTATGTTCTTTTTCTTAAAAAGCATTGACAAAATTATGTAAGCCTCAGGTCTTAAAAAGGAAGGCTAAAATAGAGAATCAGGATTGAATTCTCTGGGGAAGACCAAAGTTAAGTATAACTTAACTTGGGCAAGTCGCTTAACCTCCCTGTATCTCCATATCTTTGCTACTGAAAGAGTAGCAAAAAGTAGATTATTCTGAGGCCTCTCAAGCTCTAAATTTTTAGGTTTTCTTAAGTCTAATCAAAATAAAAAACCATGTGATTACCTAGTCCATACAAATGGCATGCATGGTGACTTTTGAGGAACCATATGAGTGCAACATTAAGAAAACATCCAAACTTGTCCTTCAAATTACTTTATATGTACATGAAAAGAAACGGGAAAGTAGGACTAGATGACTGGTGCCAGGGAATACTGGTAAATTTGGTTGGAAGAATTTAACTCTGGTTAACGTACAGTAGTTCATCAAGGCTTAAATAAACAGCTTCATTAATTCACCCAACAATCATTTATTTTGCCCTTCTATGTTAGCAAATGAGAACACAAAAATGTTTAAAAACCCAATGTCTGCCCCCAGGGACCACACAGAGGAGGAAGGCAGATAAGGAAATCCAGAATGGCCCATTGAGAAAGGCCAATGGAAGCAAGTGAATATTAAAGGATGTGGGGAATCTAGCCAGGTGAGAAATATCATGGCGTGGTAGGTGATGGAGGAGGGGTGGGGCAGGATTAGGGGTAAATTTCAGGCAGAGTCTCCAATGCATACAAAGCTATGAACCTGAGAAAAAATGTATTCCACGTTAGGATCTAAGAAGAAATCATACACTTATCTTGATGAGCACTGATACATGGAATTGTTGAATCACTGTGTTGTACACCTGATACAAATATAACACCGTATGTTACCTATACTGGAATTAAGATTAAAAAAGACGAGGGAGGAGAAGGAGAACATAAAGGAGGAAGAGGAAAAAGAGGAGGAGGAGGGGGAGGAGAAGGAGAAAAAGAGGGAGAAGAAGAAGAGGAGGAAGAAGAAGAAAGGGGAGGGGGAGGAGAGATGTGTCTTCAGAGGTTGTAATCTTCAAAGACTATAATCTTCCAGGTGGGCAAAGCAGGTGAGGGTAACAAAATACGGTGTGATGGGGCCTGTGCTCAGCTTGAAGACGCATGCTCTCTGAGGGAGGATGTCAGCTCTCAGCTCCAGTGGATTCATGTCTTGAAGAAGGCAAACCTGCTGTTACTACAAGGTTTTTACCACAACTGCAGCGAAAGGTGGTCATTTGGGCATGTAGGAAAGACTACAAGAGATGACACACATAAATGTGAGGAAGTGCTAACCAATTCCAAATTGGTTCCACTGCCCTAAGAAGCAAGACAGTTCCGAGCCTATGTGTTTGTGCAATTTATTATGTTTTTCTGTAATTACTATCAATGTTATTACTACATTACGCTTAAGAAGTTTTCCTTTCTTTCAACCTTCTTAAAATATCTCTATAGGAATTAACAGTATTTAAAACAATTAATGATGAAAAATTGGAAGCATAGACACAAATAGAATTTCACAGTGAATCCCAAGTACCAATTTATTACCCAGCTTCAACAATTACCAACATTTCACCATTCTTGTTATCCATCTGCTCACTTCTCAAATCCTAGACATTGCATTCCTTCACCCACAAAACTTCAATATTTCTCCAAGAGATAAGAATATTTTAAATATTATCACACTGAAAAATATTGCAATAATTCCTAATTTTCATCTAGTACCCAGGCAGTGTGTAACCTTCTTTGTTTAATAAAATGTCTTTTTTTTCTTTTCAGTTTGTTTGTCCAAATCAGGACCCAGAGAAGTTTTATATTTTGAAGTAGATTTTAAAACTTTACTCAAAAGACAAAGTTACGTACTTTAAAAAACTACAATGCCCTCAACAATAAACACATGAAAAGTTGGCTATGTTCAGTGCCCTTGCTACTTGTTTTCACTCTGGAGTCAGTCTGCCTGAGTTCAAGTTTAGACTCTGCTAAATACTGCTGTGTGACCTTGGGTGTAGCCTCTTGCTTTAATTTCTTCATCTGTAAAATGGAAATCAAAAAGTATCTATCTCTTGTATAGAACCAGAAATGACCCCGAATAGCCAAAGCAATTCTGAAAAGGAAGACCAAAGCTGGAGCCATTACAATCCCTGGCTTCAAGCTGTGTTACAAAGCTGTAATCATCAAGGCAGTATGATACTGGCACAAAAAAAAAAAGACACTCAGATAAATATAACAGAATAGAAACCCAGAAATGGACCCACAAATGTGTGGCCAACTAATCTTTGACAAAGCAGGAAAGAATATCCAGTGGATAAAAGACAGTCTCTTCAGCAAATGGGGCTAGGAAAACTGGACAATGACATGCAGAAAAATGAATCTGGACCACTTTCTTACACCACACACAAAAATAAACTCAAAATGGAAGAAAGACCTAAACATAAGACAGGAAGCCATCAAAATCCTAGAGAAGAAAGCAGGCAACTTTGACATCAGCCTCAGCAACTTCTTACTCAGCACATCTCCAGAGGCAAGGGAAACCAAAGCAAACATGAACTATTGGGACCTCACCAAGCTAAAAATCTTCTGCACAGTGAAGGAAACAATCAGCAAAACCAAAAAGCAACCAATGGAACAGGAGAAGATATTTGCAAATAACATATCAGGTAAAGGGTTAATATCCAAAATCTATTAAGCACTTATCAAACTCAACACCCAAAAAACAAATAATCCAGTCAAGAAATGGGCAAAAGACATGAATAGACACTTCTCCAAAGAAGACATCCAGATGGCCAACCGACACATGAAAAAATGTTCAACATCACTCATCATCAGGGAAATACAAATCAAAACCACAATGAGATACCACCTCACACCTGTCAGAATAGCTAACATTAACAACTCAGGCAACAACAGATGTTGGCAAGGATGCAGAGAAAGAGGATCTCTTTTGCACTGCTGGTGGGAATGCAAACTGGTGCAGCCACTCTGGAAAACAGTATGGACGCTCCTCAAAAAATTAAAAATAGAACTACCCTATGACCCAGCAATTGCAGTACTAGGTATTTATCCAAGGGATACAGGTGTGATGTTTCGAAGGGGCATATGCACCCTAATGTTTATAGCAGTGCTATTGACAATAGTCAAAGTATGGAAAAAGCCCAGTATGGAGGGGTTGTGGTTGGGGGGAATGGGCTAAATCAGTAAGGGGCATTAAGGAAGACACTTGTTGGGATGAGCACTGGGTGTTATACATAAGGGATGAATCACTGGAATCTACTCCTGAAACCATTATTGCACGATATGCTAACTAACTTGGATGTAAATTTTAAAATATATAAATAATTAAATAAAATTTTAAAAAGTATCTATCTCATAGGCTCCTTACCAGGATTGAATTAAATGAGCTAATATTTGAACATTTGTAATAGTGCCTAGTGCAAGGTAAGCCTTATGGAAGGGTTAAATAAATGAAAATAAGTAAATACATTCAGCTTTTAGCCATGACATACTAAAATGAATGAATTGTCTAGAGATGGTAGGAATGATTCACTTTCAGCCCAGAAATTGTCTACAATGCTCTATTTAAAATTTTGTCTATAACACATTTTTCCAAAGAAGCACGCAGACCACACATAAGCACACATCACTGTAACAGAGGTAATGGCAGAATCCATAAACCATATATAGAAGGTTGTGGACAGGATGGAACAGATTCCCTCACAGTCTGACTTTCCTTTGGGTGTGACCTCTAGGAGGTGACAGCAGGAAACGAGACAGAGGTCTAGGTATTCATCACTCCATGTCATTCCCTGCCCATCGGCACGTTGCGAGGCTGCTTCCTCCACTGAAGCTCACGGCACTTATTAGGCAGCCTTCTGGAAAAGAAGGTTCTAGAAACTGCTCCCTGTCTGGTCCCTCTCAGGTCTAGGGGTGCCTTCCATAATTACTATCTTGCCTTCGGGTGCTTTCTTTCCCCTATTGGATTTTCTTAATGGCCTCTTCATTAAACTTATCTCAATTATTTGTGTGAGCATGCTGCTTATTTCCTTCTGAGACAGTGATGCAGTCTAATAGCAATCATATGAAATATGTCCTAATGTCCTCATTGATAATAGCTATATTTGGGGAGATCTTTCCCTAGACCAGGCACTCTACTAAGGGTTTTACATTCAACATTCATTTCATTCTTACAATAACCCTGTATGGTGGGTATTATCATTTTTATAGATTTGTATACTATGTCTTTAGAGAGGTTTATTGGCCCACATTGTAAGTGGAACTGGTCTTACTACATGTGTGCTCTTGGTCCTGGGCACATTTTTACTGGCCAATGTCCTCAACTATAGAGGAGAGAAAAAGAGTACCTACTTCAGAAGGTGGTTGTGAAGATGAAAAATGTTAATTTATGTGACACACTCAGAAAACTTGGCTTATAGGAGAGGCCAGTATGTGTTTGCTATTATTGCTTACGAAGCCAAGGCCCGTTTACTACATTATACTCCCTGCTATCAGACATAATACATATTTTCTTGGGAGTGGAAGATCTCTGTCCCCATTTTTAGACAACTTGTGTGGGGTTCGTTATTTTGTGCAGTGGACAGACTATCATTTAAACGTGAAACTCCTATGCTTAAAAAGCAATGTAGGATACTTAGTTCTTTTTCCATTGTCAGAAAGGCAAGTGTCAACAGAATCACACAAAAAGTTATGGAATCTCCCCTGTTTGTGTACTGAATGAAATATAAGAACACAGATAACATCTTAAAGACCAGAAGGCTTATGATTCTTCTATTTATATATGGAGAAACTTGGGAAATTTGGCTAGAGTCTCATTATTGTTGTTTTACTATAAGAAAAAAAAGGGGTTCTTTGTGGACATTAGTGTGTTTAATATGCAGGTAAAGTTCTGCCCCGGATGACAAGGGAAGTGAAGCTCACCTTCTAAAACCCTTTCCTATCGTCCCAGAATTAATTTGTACCAACTTGATGTACAGCCATACACTCTCTATTCTTTACAGGCAAAGGAAACCAGTAAGCTGAAGAAAATGTGGGAAGATTTGGGTAGAGCAATTCCAGACATGAAGAAACATACCAGACAGTTGCTGGACTTGGAGAAATGTTCTGACCACCACTTTAGGCTTTCCTCACCTCTACTGTCGTACCAAAACGATACTGTGACTACGTAACAACAACAACCACAAAAATTGCAAACACATAAACCTGAAGTTATAACTATTTTAAAAATTGGAACGTGTCCTAAACTTGATAGATAATGGCCTAAAACCACTTTTAGTAGGCATATTCCCATGCGGCTCTTTACTGTATTGTGTGCATAGAACTTTCCAGAACCATTGCTGAAGAAATGGTTAAATAAAGAGTATCGCTGCTCCTGTTTTACTACTTTATTTGGGCTTTATAAGTCTTTTAAAATGTAAGTATACTTCGCAAATAGATCACACTCAGTAATTATCAGTCGCTTTTACCTGTATTCACGCTTTATTTATACACTCATTCAGGCAATTATCATTCACTCGATACTCACTTGTGCTTGCTAAACATTGGGAATGTAAAGGCAGAAAAGATATGGTAGCTGTCCTTAAAATGTCCACAGCCTGGAAGGGGAGACAGACGGCAAAACAATAAGCATCGTCATGACTTAGAGGGGCTGTGGTTGAAACTTCATGGTTCGAAAAGGCAGAGGCATAAATACATAAATATAAAATTTCCTGTCCTGGCAAAGGCAAGACCTATAGAGTGGTTAAGTCACGGAGCAGATGTCAGATAGCGAATGCTTAGTGGGGGAGCTGGTTTGGATGGGGTGAACTTGGGATATCTGCAAGACATGTAGAAGGCAACGCCAAGTAGGCTATTGGAAATAAGGGTGTAGAGTTCAGGAGAAAATACCTGCCTGGAGACTGAGGAGTCAACAGCATCCAGGCAGGAGTTAAAGCCAAGGGTGTGAAGGAGTTCCTCAGGGAGACCAAAGACAAGTTCCTCAAAAGAACCTGGGAGGACTTCACCCCATGAGAGGCGAGACCATAAAAAGGAGTCTATGTTGCCTGACTACCTTTCAAATCTTTTCCTGACAGCAAGTTTTGAAAGGATATCCTGTATATAAGGAAGCAGGAGAAAGAGCAGTGCAGGAGGAGGTAAGATAAACTTAGTCGAATTTTTCATATTCTCTAAGTAAGAAGAAAAACATGGATTCCAACCTAGAATTCACAGCTCTTCGGTATCCCCATGAAAGCCACAGGCCGAGAGCTCAGAAGAACATCTGGATACAGCATATTCTTAGCTGTTAGAGGCAGAATAAGAGGTTTTGCGAACTTAAAGATGGGTTTGAGGCTCACTGTCAGAGAGTGATTTGTAAATATATAGATTAAGTTTCCCCTTAAGGTTAGGTTGGAAACCAAGGATGAAAGTACTTGCTGAGAATGCTGATGTAAAATTGTCTTGGAAAGGAGAGGAGTGTTATTTACCTATACATAAATATGCCTCCAGGTTTGACTCTTATTATTATAGACCGTTGGTAAAGAGGGTGTGTAACAGGTAATAAAGTATGCGGAGGACAATGCCTTTGATGAGCTGTCTCCCAGTTGGCATCCCCTGATCTCATCTCCCATGCCAGCCCCTGAAACTTCTCGGCACCAAAGTCCTGCACACAGCGTTCTGGGCTGGGATGTGAGCCTCACAAGGAGGTCTGCTGTGAGTTTCCAGACCCTTCCCATGCTGACTTACCATCTCTGTGACCTTGGACAACTTCCGTAATATCTCTGAGCTTTAATTTTCTCGTCTTTAAAATGAAGATAAAGTCCTTACCTCTCGAGGATTCTGCATGATAGTCTGAGTACCATCAGAATGGGGAATTTGCCTGGTTCTGGATTGATTCTAAGCTCCTAGAATAATAGGCACTCCTCACATATTTGTTGAATAAATAAATGTATGTATGTCCATGAAGTATGTAAGAGTAAGAGTGTCTAAATGTAATTTGGTGCTTAATCATTATTCCCTTCTTGTCCCCTCCCAGAAATTAGTATGGGCACTGCCTCTTTCTGACCCCCAGGCTCAAGATGGAGGGTCCATTCATTTTGTCATCTGTCTTCACATATTACAGAAGTATATAAATGAAGGAAACACCACTGAACTGACTCCTTTGATGTAGAAGACTATGCCTGAAAATGACACTATTATTGGTTGAAGTACTGTCAGAAAACAATATTTCAATGTTCCAAATGGTTTCCCAGGACTGTTAATAGGAACAATGTGGGAGTAAAAACATGTCAAGCCCAAAAATGTGGGGGAACACCGCCTTGAACAGGCTTCTTTCCTCTGGGATGACTCAAAGCCTTTTTTATCCATATCTGCCTATGTGAATTCTCCAAGTGGGGACTAGAATACACAGTTTCCCAGACATATTTGATCAGAGGACCCTTTGGTCATAGAATATCTAATGGACCTTGCATTGGGAAATGTGGATCTAATCATTAGCTAGTTGAGTAGACACAAAACAAAAAGGATTTATTTTTATAGGACAGTAAAATGCTTTTTTAGGTCAGGGAAGGCTTATTTACGAATAAGATGTGGAGTTCTCGCAACCCAAGACAGTCATTGAGGAAATTTCATTCCAATGAAGCACTTAAATGA
This sequence comes from Panthera uncia, assembly GCF_023721935.1. Classification (NCBI taxonomy): domain Eukaryota; kingdom Metazoa; phylum Chordata; class Mammalia; order Carnivora; family Felidae; genus Panthera; species Panthera uncia. The sequence goes on from NC_064810.1 coordinate 132,929,764, forward strand.
GTGAAAACAAATGAACATAAAATAAGTATATAATAACACCTTGGGAAAATTAAACATCTCTCCATTTAACATCTGTCACATAGATAATCGTAGCAACTAGATTGATTATGGGAGAGGAACCTGGAAGTTTAAAAGGGAAGCAGCTGAGTTTGCTTGTATCACTTGCAAAGGGACTACTTTCTTTGGCAGATTGATATTGCACAAAGGTTTGAAGTTTCATTAAAGAAGGATGGTTGGGTAGCACAACGGTATGTTACAGAATACGTGTGTGTAATCAGACAGTCCATTGCATTAGACTGTCAGAGAGTATGAGGGTATCATACGTGCATTCTGGATTGTACTATGCCTTAAGTGACATCTTTTCGCAGGGAAACTATAACCATCGCGGCCCATCTATAATAATGAAAATATGATCAGCACATTACATGTAGAATGGCAGATGGATTTTCTTCATCGTAACTGGGATTTTCCCCCCATTGTGTAATTTTATAATGCTTCCGTATCTATTATAATTTTGAAAAGCATACATGTTTGCATTTTTTTAAAGGTCTGGTTATGTATAACGGAAGATTTTTTTTAAAAAATGAACAAAGCCAAGTAGCACAACAAATATCCTAATTTTTTTTAACTTAAATTCTGTGTCAAGGGGTGCCCACACCTGCAGATTATATTCTCTTCTTTAAATGTAAACTTCCTGCTGAAAGCAGGTCAGAGTTAACAGCTGGATCAACTTGGAAAGTTTTTTTTTTTTTTAACAATTAGTTTTATGTTCTTTTAAATAATTGCTTCATTATATTTTGTACATCTGTGCAGGGGTCTGATGATGACACTGGTAAATTTCCAAATAGATGTAAAACTGGGGAATACCAGTTGAGCAATAATAGAACCCACCTGTGGGTGAGAAAAGAGACTTTATACAATATTACCCCCCCCACCACCACCACCAAATGTCTCAAACAAAAGAACTGATTCTGCTCTGTGAGGACATGTTTCCGCTTCAGGTGAGAATATCAGACACTGTGTTTTTAAAGAAGATAGGCTGTAGGTAGTTCAGAAGAGACCAACAAAAATGATAAAAGGTCTGGAAAACAAGACCTATGAGAGAAGGTTAAGAGCATGGGAATATTCATTCTAGTTGAAGGAGGCTGAGGGGAGATATAACTGTCTACCTAAAAGTTAAATGATGTTACAAGCAGAAGAGGCATTAATTATTAGAAGTAGAACAGGGCAATTAGAAGAACAGAGCTACACCCATTCTACCTAATATTAGGAACAATTTTTGTAACACAGAGTACATTCATATGATGGAGTTGAGTGCCAGGAAAGTCTAAGGCTTTAGCAGCTGTAGATTCAAGAGGGAGTTTGTAGCAAATCCTTCTGAATGATAGGAAGAACACTGAAACCAGTCTGTGGCCTGAAAAATGGGTTAGAACTTAGCTCTTCTGTTGTAAATGATCACATGAATTCTTCATTGTTGTAATGATTTGTTCAGTCGGGAAGGAAAGGTGTTTGAGGGCATTCGTAGATCCATAAATCATTCCTAAGGGACAAGCATCAAAATTCAGAATAAACGTATTCTTAAATACTTAAATTACAAACGGCTGATGTGTTCAATAGAGAAGCAAAATCAACAAATACAAGAGCTTTGTATAGCCTTGATTTTCTTTAGGAAACTACACTGGAATGGGTTTTAGGGGGAGTTCATCCCACTGCCAACCCCAAGTAGGGGTATGGGACTTAGTTCTGGCCATGAATGTGCATTAAACCCCAGGTTTAATGGCATTGGCGTTAAATGGAATGGGCATTGAAAGCCACTCTTCAGTCTTATGTTGGAGCTGTTAGAAGCAGGACCTCCTCTTTTCTGTGATACTTCTCTGCTGATAGAAAGTAACCTGGGGTTGTTACAGGTCATCTTGCCACTATATGGAAAATTTGCCTTGGAACGAAGGGGAAAAGTAAGGCAGAAGACAAAGAAGGAAATAATACATTCTTAGAATAGTATGTGAACCCCTTGATACAGCCATGCCTGCAGCTGGATATTCCTGGACTTTTATATGAACCAATAAATTCCTTTCAGTTATGGTTCTTCACAGTAGTATTTTTTTTAAAGCAAAGATCTCTGCCCCATAGAACATACTTTCTAGAGTGAAGAAACAGGCAATAAGCAATAAGCATAATTAAACAGCAAATCATATAGACTGGTAGATGGCAAATGCTGTGAAAAAAAAAAGTAGATCAGGGCAAGAAGCTGGGATGAGAGTGGGAGCAGGACTGTGAAGAACAACTTTAAAAACGAGTGGCCAACCTTGGACCCTCTGAGAAGGTGACATCTGAGCAAAGACATGAAGGATGTGAGGGGCGTCTGGAGAAAGAGTATTCCAGAAAGTATTCCAGAGAGTCTAGACCTTAAGACAGGAGATTAATAAAGGGATCTAAGCAACAAGAGCACCTGTGCCGTACCTTCCTTTCTCAGACAGAAGCATACTAATTTCTTTTCAGCCATATTTCAGTTGGACTTAGCCAGTTACTCATTAATAAAGGGTACAATTTCATGCTCAAAAGAGAGTTCTAGATTTTAAGAGCTGAAGTTTAAAATATACTTTATTTGTCTAAATATATATATGTATATGTATAGATATATATATATATATATATACACATAAATATATATCATTCTTCATGTGCATGTGTATAAAAACTTTAATTTTTCTTGTTCCCACTGATGGATAAAGTTTCCAAAAATGAGATATTTGCCCTTTGCTTTACTTTTAAAGAATAACCAAAATTTAATCTGTGTACAATGATTCCACAATCAGAGTTTAGAATATTTTCTAAACAACCACTTAGAACAAACTATACTAAGTAAGGAACTATCAGCCTTAACAGAAGCAATCCTGGCAAACAATTATTTTCATTGCAGCACTGACAATTATGTAAATGTGTCTGGAACAGCATTGGGCACCTAATTATGACATCTAATTATGCCAATTTATTTATACACCTCCTTGAACAACATTTTATTTATAACTCCCCCATTCATTCAAAGACAAGATAAAGTAAGGAGACATCAGCCATAGATGATTGCCTCATCTTTGCCTTATGAACACAGCTAATCTATATGAACCTGAACAATCTGGGGTACGGCTTGTTCATATGAGAATTTGCTTTTTGCCCAGTCACTTTTGGATTTCAGAAGGTGAACAGAAGTGACCGTGGCTCTGGCTGAAGAATTGATAACATTAGCTATCCTAGCAGGTAACTGCTAGCAGAGAGAGCTTTCCCGTCTCATCTGACTTAAGCAAAAAAATCAACGTTGGTAATTCCTTCTACTAAGGAGGAGCAGATTATTCTATTCTAAACTACAAATGGAGTAAGAATAACTCAAGACATTAATATTGCCACCATATCATAGAATCATTTTCTACCATTTAGAGGGTTCATTTCTTTTTCTTCTTTTTCTTTGTTCTTTTCTTTCTAGAACCCAATGACATTTCCTGGAATTAAACGGCATTTCTTGACTTCGGTAGAAGAAAGTTATGATATAATCTATCTCAGCTCAACTCCCTAGGAGCAGACCCTGGGATAAGGATTATTGTACTGAGTGTTTACTGGGGGAGTGCCCTCAAATAAAGAGAGTGAAGGAAGCAGTGTACGGCCAGGGAAGGAACCAAGCAAAGAAGCGAAGACAATTAGAGATCATCTCCAGCCTTCACGTGTGGAGCTCTGGAGCATGAGTTGCACTATGGAGCTGGGCCCACCTTGAGGCAAGGGAGCTGATGTTTGGTAAGTCAGGAGGATCTGGTCATCGGTCTGGCTCTGACAGCAGTGAGGGAGGGGACGGGAATGAGGTCTGGGATGGGTAGCCTCCCAGACCAGCAGGTCCCCATTTGACCCAGGGAAATTCCCCCCAGTCTACAGGGGAATGGGCACACCAAGGGGTCTAGATGAGGCACAAACAGCAACCTCTACAGGACCCCAGCAAATGGGCAGTCGGCACATCAATTGGATGGTTTTAAGGAGTTTCAAGATTGATCCTTATATCGCTAGAATGGATTTCAGTTTCAGAGATGTGAAGTTAAACCTCTAGTAAAGTTTTTTCTTGTTCTTGACATGCTGGGGTGATGCTGAAAAAGGCTAAAAATACGGGCAATTCTAGGCCTTTGTTTACCTGTAATGAGATTAGAAGATACATCATTTCTCAGGTCTAAGCCTCTCCAATTCTAAATGACTTTTGAAGAACTTTTGCTTTTCAGAATGTGTGTTTTGCTCTGCTATCCTAAAATACCTAATTTTTGCCTGCATATTGCATAGCCAAGAAACCAGAGTGGCATAAAGGGCTCTACCCTGCTCTGAGGTTGCATCCAGACACGAGACTCAGTGTGGTCTGCAGCCCAGAAGCATTAGCTGGGAGCTTGTTGGAAATGCAGGCCCCAGCTCCGACCTAGTGAACCAAGAACTGCCTTTTCACAAAGATCCACGGGAGATTCGCGTGCATATTAAAGTTTCTTGTCATAAACTGACAACTGGACAAGCCCTTCAAAATGTGGGGAACTTGGGCTAGAGAGGGAGTGGGGAAGGGACTGGTCGTTAAGAACTGAATGAATTAAAATCTCCCCTAACCACTGAAATGGAGCCATTTTCTGACCAGGTAAGTCTGCCTTGACTGGGGCGAGCCTAAGTCACCCATTGTCATCTTAGCTTTCAGCTGAGAAAAAAAACCAAAACCAAAACTGTGTAAAATGTTAGCCTTTATTCCCTATCCTAGACCTCTCCTGGCCCCTGTTTTGGCAAGTCAGCCGAGGCTAGTGGTGAGACTATTCAACAGTGTCTACTACAACTCAGAAAACTTTTCATGGGTTGCAGAAAGCAGGAAACCAAATTGCGTTTCGACTGCCAAGGAGGGAAGGAGTGAATCATTCTCATTCTATGGATGCCAAATCATCAATCATTTTAAATTAATTCTCAGTCCCCCTGACACTTGGGAAGAACCAAAAGACACTTGAGAACATGTTCTGGAGAAAACCTGGGGTGTAAGAGCTGTTACTTGCAAGGGGTACCCCCTCAAGAAGTGAATATTCCACACCCATTGATCAAGCTAAGGATTGCCAATCAGTCTGTAGTTCTTTACAGTATGTGATATTTGGCGGGATTCATTGGAACTCTGTAGGCCTGAGGGCACCCATATATTCCACACAGTTCTTTTCAAAATATTATCAACTTTGTAAACGATGCAAATGTGTGTGAGAGCCTATAAATTCTCCTGTTTTAAATATGATGCTGTCCCTTTGGGAGAATCTTATGGGCATAGATAATTACTTCTATATGGGGAATAATGAATCACATTTTTTGATTCATATCTACGCTCTTCTGGCAGCTCTCTGGCATAAATCATATGTAAATGAATGAAATGTTTTCTGAATTTTACTAGCTTAGACATACTGTACCTCAAACTCAGAAAATATGTGTAAGACAAGGTAAGGTAGACTCTTTCTGCCCCACCCATTCCATTTCTCTCTGACGTATGAGACACAAAACAATAGATTGGACCAATCTCCCATGTCACTTGAGAAAGATGTCCCAAAGCAGGACTTTCCACTGTTCAACAGCCTAGGACAAGATCTATTAGGGGTGGAAATGGATTATTAGAATTTTTTTTTTTAATTTCAGGGCGCCTGGATGGCTCAGTCAGTTAAGCGTCCGACTTCGGCTCAGGTCATGATCTCACAGTCTATGGGTTGGAGCCCCGCGTTGGGCTCTGTGCTGACAGCCTGCTTCGGAGTCTGTGTCTCCCTCTCTGTCTGTCCCTACCCCACTCATGCTCTGTCTCTCTCCATCACTCAAAAATGAATACATGTTTGGGGCGCCTGGGTGGCTCAGTCGGTTAAGCGTCCGACTTCGGCTCAGGTCACCGTCTCGCGGTCCGTGAGTTCGAGCCCCGTGTCAGGCTCTGGGCTGATGGCTCAGAGTCTGGAGCCTGCTTCCGATTCTGTGTCTCCCTCTCTCTCTGCCCCTCCCCCGTTCATGCTCTGTCTCTCTCTGTCTCAAAAATAAAAAATAAAACGTTAAAAAAGAAAAAAAATTAAAAAAAAAATGAATACATGTTTAAAAAAATTTTTTTAAGATTTTTCAAAAATTTCTAAAGTCCCCTTAAGTTTTTAGAGAGATCACACAGCAGTCTTCATTTTCCAATGTCATGTAACACATCTTTTATTCAACCAACAACCATTTATTGTGCCCCTACTAAATGGCCTGCATTTGGCTAGCTTTCTGAGGCTTCCAAAAAAGATTAAGACCTTGTATCTGCTCTTAATGATATTAAAGTTTAATGGAGGAAACAATGAAACCAATATATAATTTTAAGTCAGGCAGGTCTCTATTAGATAAATGAACAAAGAACCGTAGATGTACAGAGGAGTAACTCTCCTGCCAAATCAGAGACGACTTCCCAAGGAGATGGTCATTAGGAGTCAGAACTGTCCAGGAGGATGAAGAGAATAAAAGCTTCCTAGACTGAAAGCAATATTTGAATCATACTAACGACAATAATAGCTAATATTTGTTGCAGATGCATCATGTGCCGGAGGCTGCTGAAGCACTTTACATGGATTAGCTTATTTTAACCCTCACAACATTCACATAAACTATTCAATATTACTAGCTACATTTAATACCTGAGTAATTTGAGGCCCACATAGATTGATTTGTAAAAAAAAAAAAAAAAAATTGCACTCATCATCACGAAAAGATGTGAGATTCTTGTTTCCAAACACAACATCACAACAAGTCTGGTGGGAGCAGCTTCAGTGTGGCGTGCTGGGAGACAAGAGTAGACAAGATCACGAGGGACCTAGTTATCATGGTAAGAAGATTGGACTTTACCCTGTCAGAGATGGGGGCATCCGAAGGGTTTTAAAGCAGACAAATGGCATATAAGCTTAGTTTTTCAGTATAAAAGTTAGTGACCACATGGAGAAATCTGTCAGACTTGCTACATCGTATTAGAAAACTACTTGTATCGCTAGGACTGAGAAATCATACATGTCAGAACTAACGATAGCAAAATTGAGGGGGAAGAGTGACGATAGTTAAATTGAGGGGGAAGAGGTATTTCTGAGGCAGTATGGGTAGGTGTTGAAGACTCATTGATTGGTGGGTTCTTTGGTTTACGTGAGGGGTTTCAATATGACTTTAAAATTTCTAGACTGTATCTCTAAATTATATTTCTATATTGGGTAGCTGTGTTTCCCCAAGAAGAAGAGCCAGCTTTAAGGGGACTATGTGGAGTTTTTGTACCTGGAGTTTCGTACCTGTGGAGTTTTGTACTAGGACAATTTGGGGACACCTACTTGAAGCCTTCTGGCAAATAATTGGAGATAAATACATGTATGTACACTTATGCGTGCACACACACACACACACACACACACAGATGGACATTCAATCACTTATCTGGTCATTCAGTTAAGAACACTGTTGCGGGATCTAAATGATTCACATATCAAAGATCCTAAATAAATCAACAAGTATTTGTTGAACGAGTGTCTAAATTATGTCAGCAAGAAAAAAAATGAAAGTCTATGGTTGAGGTAGGCTTTAATCCACATCCCCACTGCTCTCCTTGATATTCTAGGAAAGATATTGTTGTCTTCTTTTCCAAATCTGAAATGTTGATTGCTGAGGCGGATTAAACAGGTTGCTTTTCTTTTTGTCATTTTTCACATTTTGCAGGTTGGGGGCAAGGTAAATGGAAAGCATTCACTTTCATTCAGTGCTGTACAAAGGATATTCAGAAGGATGTAGAAATTAATCTACAGCTGCTCTAAGTTTGATATAAATCTTTAAACTAATGACTGTGTTGGAAAACTTGCTGTGATTGTTTTGAAGTTTCTCAAGAGTCCCTTTTGTTTTATTATAAAAGTCACAGCCATATCCCAGGGCTTCCCATTTCTTCTGAGGCAGGGAATGGAAAGCAGTCATGGACCAAAGAACAAACTGAGGGTTGATGGGGGGTGGGGGAGAGGGGAAAGTGGGTGATGGGCATGGAGAAGGGCACCTGTTGGGATGAGCACTGGGTGTTGTATGGAAACCAATTTGACAATAAATTATATATATATATATATATATATATATATGAATTCAAAAAGTATTCATTCCATAAAAGATCTTGTAAGGGAAGACTTCTGCAGATTTTAGAGAGTTTACTGGCTCCTTGGATGCCCTAAAGATGGGTAAATCTCATGGTAAAAGCTATTAAGTTTTTAATTTTTTTTTAATGTTTACTTGTTTCTGAGAGAGAGAGAGAAAGAGACAGAGTGCAAGCGGGGTAGGGCAGAGAGAGAGGGAGACACAGAATCCAAAACAGGCTCCAGGCTCTGCACTGTCAGCACAGAGCCCCACACAGGGCTCGAACTCATGAACTGTGAGATCATGACCTGAGCTGAGGTCGGACGCTTAACTGACTGAGCCACCCAGGCGCCCCAAAGCTATTAAGTTTTTTTAAAATGCATTCATTTATATTAAATACAGTTGTAGCGTGGAGGTAGGGCTTATCTGTATGGTAGGTAGGGCCCAGCGTGGAGGTAGGGCCTTTCAGTATCGTCATGTTAATTGAACATCACACACCCACAAAGCCGAATAGAAATGAAGACCCCATATTTCAGTGCAAGGATCTCTTCTCCCTTTTGTCACTCCTCCACCTCAGGGCCCACAGAGCAAACCTCCTGGAGACATAGCTCCCCAAGCAGTGTGGCCAACTACTATGAAGCAGAGAGAATAAGGCTCCGGGGAAATTCAAAGGTTAAAGAGGAGGAAGCAAATGGAGTGGTGGAGAAACAGATTCAAATCAAGGCCAGCACTTTAAAAAACAACAGAAAGAAAATCTTAAGGGGGAAGCAAACCCCTTCCGGAAGGAAGGAATGTCCAAATGCTTACTACAAGGCAGAGAAATGTCTGTTAAAAACAGCCGGCATTGATAATATGCATTCAAGTGAATATGAAAAAGACCAGGAGGGGATAACATGCTTCGGCTGAATATTTACAGAAATCTACTCCCCGCTGAACTGATGAAAGGAAAAAGAATGTGCTCTCTTTAAGGAGAAAAACATTCTTGTAAGGAACATGCTTACTAGTTTCCCTGTTGACTCCGTTTTAGCATTATTTTTTTAGACTTGGTTTCTTGTCAGCATCTACAGGAAGAGGGTCTTGCTGTGTGGATGTGCATCTTAGCACAAAGAACAAAGGTTTTGAAACAGTCTGTGTTTCCGTCTGTGGGACGGACGTTCAGACTCTCTTTCTGCGTGTGTCGCCTTGGATAAATCTCTCTGACTTCCTAAGCCGCAGTTTTCTCATCAAGTGAAAAAAGTAAGCCTCACAGACTTTTCTGAAGCTTAAATGTGAACGGCCGGGGAGAAGGTACACTTGGTCCCATCAGATTCAGCTTTGAAAATGTTAGTTATCTCAAGCGCGGCTGCACCCTCAACCATTCAGAATCCGAAAAGCTGGTGTCAAGGCTTTTCCCAGCCAGCAGTTTGCAGCAGCCTGTGCTAGGGACACTGGAGGGCTAACTGAGGGAGAAAGAAACCTCCTTCTGGTCCAAATGAACGGGGCTAAGTTAAGCTAGACTAGAAACAGATGAAGAAACAGAGTTCTTTGGGCCATCCATGACAGTTTCCATCCTGAAAGGTAACAAGATAGAGCGTGCGTGACAGCACTGGGAAAGTGATAGCTCTGTGTAAACACGTGACATTGTTATTATTTCTAAAGCATCCAGAGCGAGGTATGACAGACCTCACTATGCTGGCTTTGGGCAGTGTGCGTCTCTTAAATGCAGGTCAGATGCCTGAACCCCTACTTGACTCAAACTACTGAAGCTTCCATTATCTTCTTCATTGATCCAGAGAGGCAAACGCAAATAAAATCCAAACGACTGTCTCCAACAACAAGGAATCTTTAAATGTGCGTCATTTGGCGGTGGCATTATCTTAAGACGATTATCCAGTGTATAAATGTTTATTGCATTGCTTTAAGATGCACAATGTAAGATTAACAATCATGGTGTTTTTTTCGTATAAATGCAATATTTCTGCTATTGTGTTTGTGGAATTCAGCTAGATAATAATTGATTCCGTGACAGGGATTGGCTAATTTGCCAACAGTATAGTATAAAACACATTTATACAGTCAATTACACCCAAGTGCATGGCCTATTTGCTTTATAATTTCATAAACTTGCCAGCAATTTAAATAAAAAAGTTCCATTAAATTATCATATCATGTGATGGAATGATATTGCCAAGTATATTAAACCATGTGTGTTCAGCCAGAATTAATTAAATATTATTACTTTTTTCTTATTAACACATTGAACTTACCCTTCCTACTCTCTACTCGAAATAGAAGCCTATTAGTGAACAAAGTAAACTTAAGGGCAAAGTTTAAACATTTTCCTGAGGGTGTTTCATTAAGAACCCTGGTTCTTTTGTTTAAACATTTGCTCTTGGTAAATGTACTTGTATTGTGAAAATATTTTATGTTCTTAGATATGAATACTGGAAAAGTTTAAAGAATACCTTTACTTGAATTATTCAGGTATTCAAAAAGGAACATTTATGTCTTCAGCTTAGAGAACGTCATGATATAAAACATTTCAGTATTATTTGTTTATTATTCTATTATTATTTGTGATTCCATGAATCTATCCAATCTTAGCAAGGGAAAGATACAAGTCTGGATAGTTTAGCAATTCAAAACCGAATAAAATATGATACTTTCCAATTCAGAAGGTACCTGTTTCATATGAAATAAATTAACCAGGCCTCCTCAAGGGACTCATAGTTCAATAAATCTACAGCGAACAATAAGAATTAAACCCTTAATATTAAAGCCCTTGTTTTATTTTATGAAAAGCAAAACAGAGGTGAACTTCTCCCTGACATATACTAATTATACTCCTCAGATGCTCATGGTTACACACACTTTGACTTTTATTCTCACTTTTTTTTTTTTTTTTTTTTTTTGGCCATATCAAAATTTGCCAGGTTGCCCCACACTTACATCCATTTGGAATCACAAGGATTTTTTTGTTTTGTTTTGTTTTGTTTTGGTTTTTTTTTTCCCTTCTTCTTTTTCTTCTTTTTCTTCCTCTTGCTTTTTTATTCAGTGGTCTGGCTTTTATTTCTAAATAGTGTATGTTATTTGTTTCATTTGATAAATAGAAACAGAGTTTTGTTTTCTCTTATAAAACAAAACATACATATCAGTCAGAAGCAGACTGCGGCCATCAAAAGGTAAAGGGAGATTAAGTTGAAGCATAGCAAGGGCTCATAGAATGGCAGGTGGCTAGAGGATGAGGTTTAACAAATGGACAAGAACCAGGAATGTTCCAAGAGCTGGACAGCAGGACCCACAGCAAGGGTCACCACATGGGAATGGTTGGGTTCCATGCCACCCCCACCCCTACAACAAACCTTACGGCTAACTCCTCCCCTGCCTTTGAGTTGCTCTCTTTAGCCATCAAGTCCTGGAGAAAGAAGGTCACGTGTGTGCCTTACAGCTCTGGGTGGAAAGAGGGAGGATCCAGATGCCTTGACACCCTCTTGGGGGTGAGAACTGTGCTCAACCAGGAGGCACATGGCACGCAACTGGGACTTCCCTCCAAAGGAAGATTAAAGTGAAAAGGGAAAAGTGGGTGTTTCAGTGCTACAACACAACCCTAAAGTAGTAGATATAGACAATGCTTGAACAAAACTTGCCAATTGTGAGACCAGTAGACAGTAGAGAAGTCAAGAAAATTAAAAAGGGGAAAATGCCTTCATAATTGGACTATCAGAGATTAACAGTTTGAACGGTTTCGCTTATCTCTCTCCAGTCTTTCGTATTTACACATAAAAGTATATCTTACTATATCATATTATGTCTAGTATTCTACAACTGTATTCAAACTTTGAATATCAAATCTTAGCCTTTTCATTTTAATCTATATAGAGTCTTATCCACTCCATTTTTATGGCTTCCTAGTATTCCATTATTTGGGTTTTCATAAGTTACTCAACTGATTTCCTACCGATGGGTACTGAGACGGTTTTTCATTTCCCCACTATTACAGACATCTCTGCACATTCGTCTGTGCCTTCTTCTCCAATTATTTCCCTAGGAATAATTCTCACAAGTGGAACTTTTAGGGCAAAGGCCATCCTCATTTAAGAGATATTGCCAAATTGCCCTCCAGAAAGACAGTGACAATTTACACCCCCACAAACAGTACGTGAGATACAGTCATCAATATCATCAACTTCTTCATCATTTTTCCCTTTTTAATCACCAGAAAGGTGTGAAAATAAACCCCACACTTACACATAAAGATTTATAATTACTAGCACTTACCTTAATAAGACAGTGCTTAAAATTGAGTAAGCATAACTTTCACAGCCTCCTCAGACTCAGCAGAAAAAAAATTATTGCAGATATTTAATCATTGTAGTGAAAAGAACTTACCTTGAATAACAGTGTAGACAGGAGTCTTTAACAGACTATATATTTTAGCTTGCTTCCTGTGTACTTTGTTAAACATAGTGCTCCTTATTTGATGTAGGTGACTTTAAATTTATATAATTGTACACATCAAAGCTATGAGTCAGCCAGAATTCTGTTTATTTGTGGTGGAATAATATAGATAAAGACACTTGGCCAATAGAATTCGAGTTTCGACCCTCATCTTTTCCCTTTAACGTGGTTACTGAAAGTCCAACTTATTTTAATAATCACTTAGTAAAAAATCTTACATTTATGGAATCCTTATCCTTGAAGTTTCTTTGATGCTTATCTTGAAAACTTACAGTATTTCCAAAGCATTCCAGAACTCAGGGAAATTCTTGACAAGAGTAGACTGTACTAATGCCAAACCCGAAAATGTGAAGATTTTGCTTATTCGAATGAGTGGTGGTTTTGAATAAGGCAAAATCTATAATCTTAGTAAATATTACACACTATTATTAAAGAAGCAGAAAGGAATTGTGCTGGAGTTAATTAAGGCTTTAAGAAATGCCTGCTTTTATTGGCAAAAAAAATTTTTTTGTTGCAACAAGAAAACTAAAAATTAAGAGGATGGTTGGCAGGAATATTGATATGCTAATGGATAAACATGCTAATTTAGAAAAAACTAATCAGCAAAGACATTACTAATGGAAATGTACAGGAAAATGGCTAATGCTGTATGCAAACCTGGTATCTACAAAATTAAGAAGAAACCAGTTTTGTTTTCATAATTGTAACTTGAAAGTCGGGTCTTCTCTAACTAAGCTTTTCTGTAGAAAGATGCTGACAAACTTACTGGGTTCTAGGGGAGCTAATTCACGCACACACATACTGGGCATATGTGTGTTTGTAATTATTATCATTATATCCACTTATATCCAGTAGGGACTAAGACTTCTATTCACCCAGTCTCATGGAGTCTAGGCGGCAATCTTTTTATGAGAAAAGCAGGCAATCACTGCTTGGGTAAAACAGTCTCTGACTTGGATGGGCTTGAAGTGGGAACTCCATGGACACACGATAAATATAATTTCTATTCTGCAGATAGATGTATATCTTCTGCAGAATTCCTTTCCCTTGTTTTCCCCTCTAAACTTAAAGATAGGCACTTAAATACCCATAGGTCCCAGGCTAATAATTTAATGAGTGCATTGGTGCAGGTGTAAGCCATTAAGGAGTGGTAAGGGATTGAGACAAACTACAGAACTAAGATTAGAGGGCAGATAATACTCAGTGGGAAAATTCCAGGCCAGAAAGAGCCCCCTGGTATTGCCAGATCTTCTGATTTAATGACATAAACTGGAAATATAAGCTTTTAAGTGAAATCTTCCCAAGTTGAAGAATGGTAAATCAGTCCATTCAGATTTAAAGCCACTCAACTATACATTTTTCTCCTCCCATCCTCATCCTCCGTGGTTTTTGTCTGAGTTCCAGGGAAATGGGAGGTGTGATGGCACTGAGGGAGGATTCTCACCCTGCCGTCAGACTGTGTACTCTCTGGCATCTGTTGACAGGCACAATTGCACCTAGTGCTCGGGGATGGCCAGCCCTCCATGTTGTCACCCACAAATGAGAATAAGAATGGAGGCACCCCCTTTTCAGTGAGCCTCCAAGCATTTAATCCACTTTGCTCCATTTCTGACTGTTCTCTAACTAGCCTGTGTTATCTAGTTTGGGCTGGTGGCAATAAGTTATTCTGACCAATCGTGTGTCCTTTCGTGACTCTATTTTGGGTCAGCGTCTTGGAATCTGATGCTTAAAAGATACAGGCTCTTGCTACTCAAAAGTGCTGATTTTCTCAAAACTATTACTCGTTTAACTTAGAATTACAGCACCTTCTTAGAAGTTCATGAGCCTAATGTTGTCAATTTCTTTTCTCAATTTTTGCAACAGCAACCACTCCCCAAAGACAATATGTATCAATGTTTTAGAAGCTATTCTGCAAAAGGATATTGATTACTACATAAAAATACTATCCCATCTCACTAGCTATCATTGGATAATTTTATTTTTCCTTAGACATTCAAACTTCTTACTGATGATTGATAGTTACTTATAAGTTTAATGAAAGAGGGGAAACTTGGTTCAAATAAATACATTATTGGAGATGAGAACAGAAATGAAAATAAGAATCTGATTGGTAAATGTAGAAAATGCCCCTCCGTGATATCTGTACATTAGGTTTTACTCCATTGTATAAATACACCATACCAATAAAGGGCCTTCTTTGGAATATAGAGTTACTTGGGGGTACATGCCAAAACTGTGTCTTCCAGTATAAAGAAAAACAGGTCCACTCTTGACATTCCAAGAGTTACATTTTACTTGTCACCTCCAACATTAGTACCTCTGAATAAAGCAATTGTTAACTTTTGTCATTGGTGAGAATCAATAAAGGTCTTAAAGGCAACAGCCCTGGGTGGAGGAAGACTGTTACTATTCAGGGTTGAATTCACCTTTCTTTAGGTCAGAATTCTTGCCTGGCAGCTTCTCTAACAATTGGTGGGTACCTTTGGTGTTTTTCAGAACTAAAACAGGATTTATCACTAAGAAATTAGCACCGAAGTAAGTTGGGGCAGTAAAAAGTAATAGGAAAGAGAGACTCTAAAGAACCACCTTGAGCTCTGCCTTAGCTTGGGTCCCTTTGAAAGCAGAGGCAAAAGAATGAGTTGGATATAGGTCATTTATTTGGGAAGTGATCCCAGGAAGCAGGAATGAGGGAACAGGGAGAGTAAGATGGGCAACTAGCACAAGTAATAACCTGTACATTACCAAGCTGGTTATTGCTGTGAGCAATTGGGGCTCAACCCAGCTGGGGACTTGTGAGCAAATGTATAGAAAGGTCATCAGAATCGTGCCTCCAAGGATCAGAGGCCTGGGCAAATATCCACCAACACCCACTCCTCATTACTTGAGGGATATCCATAGGGATGTTAACCCCCTCACGTCCAGGGAACATCTGCGTGCCTTCTGAGCATACTGTCTCAGCTGCGGGCAAAGTCCTAGGACAGAAAAACAGAGAGGTGCTGAGCTGGCTGATTGAGGTGGGCTGTCGTAGGCATGCCCGGAACCACCTACCACAGCCGTGTGGATTGAGAATTGAGCTGAGGGGATATGACACAGTATACAAAACACATCTGACGAGAGCACCACACAGTTCTTGGATCTTTCCCTTATGGAATGATAGATTTGTGGTGTGGATAATGTGACAAAGGGAAGGACGTGAAGAAAGCCTCCCCGTCCACTAGTACCCTAAGTCAATATCACTTTCAGTGCTGTAGTCTCAAGCGACCTAATATGGCCTCCCCTTTGTTATTACTTTTCCTATTACTGTCTCGCATCAGATGATGAAAATCTTCTCTGGTCTCCCAACCCAAACAAGAAAGTTTAGGATAACTTCTCAGAATCCAGTCACTTTCCATATCTTGATCCAGTAGCCTTCATATCTCAAAAAACCTTCGCCGTTTCCCCCCCACAGCCTCAGCGCCAGACATGGATGTCTGCTCTCATCCATTTACCTTTATCATGTGCCCCTTATTGTGACTTCAGTCTGGTGCATGGCAATGCCCCAGCACGAAGCACAGAGCCTGACCCTTTGTGGCACTCACCATGGTACGTGCCAGAGCATTTTGTCTCTGCACCTTATATTATCATCTTTGCCTCTCTTCATAGCACAGATCACATCTCCATCCTTTTTAAAGCCCAGACCTCTCTGGAATTTGTTCAACTCTAGCTACTCTCCTCCCAATCCATCTTGAAAAGGTTTGTCCAATCCCTCTCTGACAAACGTCTTCAATATTTCACCGATTTAAACTTAGTGCTTCTGCCTTAAACCTCTCCCAGGACGTGGCCATTAACTCTTGCCCACGGTCAGGCCACCTTCCGGTCATTTCTACAGTCGTTGAGTTTCAAAAATATAAGTGAGTAACTGAACAACCCAACTAAACCAGTTGACGGCAACTCATGCAAACAGAGAGCTCCTGTGATTCTCTACCAGTTGTCTTACCAAGTTTGTCATGGTCAACATATTTTTCCAATTATTTATAGTTTTCTATTTGTTGTTATCCAAAAGGTGGGGGGTAATGTTTTTCTTAAAATTTATATTGGAAGTCTTTTTTTTTTTTTTCTTTTTCACTCTGGACAGTTGCATTGCTCTGCCTCCTAAGTGCATAGCTAATTCTTGTATTGTACAACTAAGTACTTTACAGAGTGCCACTTTTCAAACACGATTTGAAGAAACTTAGAACAGGGGCGCCTGGGTGGCTCAGTCAGTTAAGCACCGACTCTTGGTTTCTGCTCAGGTCATGATCTCACGGTTTATGAGTTCAAGTCGGGCTCTGAACTGGCAGCACGGAGCCTGCTTGGGATTCTCTCTCTCCCTCTGTCCCTCCCCCACTCGCGCTGTCTCTGTGTCTCTCAAAATAAACTTAAAAAAATTATGTTGAATGAAGAAACTTGGAACAAATAATATATATCCAGTAGGAGTAAGAAAAGCAAAGAAAGAGGAAACAAGATCTGAGGAGGGATAAGAGGGAAATGGTTAAACTGGGCACAAAGATCAACACAGCTCTAATGAAGGAGCAAATCTGGATGACCTCTCCAGCATCTGGCCTATCTTCTGTACTATTAGAAAGAAGACGGCATGTTCATTCTTTAAGGGGAAACAGTTTCTCCCGGCACTAAGTTCTAATAAGTGTATGCAACCTAACACAGGTTAGAGTAATGGCACGGTAAGTAATGTCCCGATAAACATTTCGCAAGGAAAACAGAGGTTCTTCCCATGTGGTTTGCTTTCTTCTTTCTTTCTTTCTTTCTTTTTCTTTTTACTTTATTTTAGAGAGGAGAGAGCAAGAAGGGGAGAAGGAGAGCAGGGGAAAGAGAGAGAGAGAGAGAGAGAGAGTCTTAAGCAAGACCTGGGATCATGACCTGAGCCAAAATCAAGAGTCAGACACTCTTCCGATTCTGAGTCTCCCTCTCTCTCTCTGACCCTCCCCCGTTCATGCTCTGTCTCTCTCTGTCTCAAAAATAAATAAACATTAAAAAAATTAAAAAAAAAAAAGAAAGAAAAAAAAAAGGGGCGCCTGGGTGGCTCGGTTGGTTAAGCGTCTGACTTCGGCTCAGGTCATGATCTCACGGTCTGTGAGTTCGAGCCCCGCGTCGGGCTCTGTGCTGACAGCTCAGAGCCTGGAGCCTGCTTCCGATTCTGAGTCTCCCTCTCTCTCTCTGACCCTCCCCCGTTCATGCTCTGTCTCTCTCTATCTCAAAAATAAATAAACATTAAAAAAAATTAAAAAAAAAAAAAGAGTCAGACACTCGACCGACTGAGCCACCCAGGCGCCCCCTCATATGGCTCTTTCTTACGATGACTCTGATAGAAGCTGAGGCCTTAAGATCAAGTGTGTGTGAAGGAACAAAGCAAATTCTCTAATGTTCAAATAAATAGCTGTTCCTCGGCTTACATCAATCCACACACAGAATTTAGAAAAATATCAGAAGTGTTGGAATATGCACAGTTTTAATTTTCTTCTTTTTAGAGCAAAATAGGACACACTTATTTTAAAAATCGGAAATAATAAAAATTTAAGTTTCATTCCCACTGCTATCTCACACCAACATTAAGTCTGGTACATACCCATTCCTTCAGGCCATCTCCCATTTCTTTTCTCTCTCTCCCTATAAAAATACACAGAGTTTTTATGCTTAAAATATCGTATTATATACATATGCTTTAATTGGTTTACTCACACAGTATACTATTTCTCTATTATGCTCTTTTTTTGTCCGAAAGCATTTTCCCCCCTGGCAAATCCTCTGCTAGGATCTGGAGGAGAAAAAGTGAAAATGAAGTAAGTGTTTTGACCAGTAGATAAAAACATGGGCTTTAGATTTTGGGGTGCAGCTAATTATGACCTCCCTTGTTGCTCATTTGGTGATCTTAGACATATAAGCTTTTACACCTCAGTTTCTTCATCGGCACAGTGGGAATGATAATAGCCTACCACCTTTCACGCAGGACTTTCAGTAAGCTTAAATGAAATATTGGAATGGTAAGAACAGCCCTCGCAGACAGAAAGATCTCGTTCCCTTTAGAAAGCTGACTAGTTGGTGGTAGATAAGATGTTCCGCTGGGAAAATTGACAAGGGCACTCCACTTCCACACAGGTTCCCCCACGAAATCTGCAGATAAAGCCCCATTTTATTCTGGAAGGAGATTTGGATTCTCCTCATAAGGGTCTTTATAACAGCTCGACTAAGAGACCCAGCACTCTAGACCACCAAGTACGGTATAAACAGTGTTAAAATGGACGGTTTTTAGAGATGTTGTTACCAGTTGTCAACCTTCCACATAAAAAAAAAATCACTAAAAGTCCCCATAGATACGCTAGTCATGACCAAGAAAGGTTTTTCACAAAGATGCTCTCATTTGACTCCTATGAGGCCTCTGTGAGGTATTGTTTATATTATTTTTATTTTACAGAGGGGAAAAACTGAAGGTGCCGAGTAAGCTGATACTTGAACAAGGACACAGAGCTAATGCGAACTAGATCTGGGACACAAATCTGGGTGTTTGGATTTGGAAATCTACGCTGCTGCCATTTCACCGTAGAAAACTCAAACAATTGGGGCGCGTGGGTGGCTCAGTCGGTTAAGCGTCCGACTTCAGCTCAGGTCACACTCTCGCGGTCCGTGAGTTCGAGCCTGGCGTCGGGCTCTGGGCTGATGGCTCAGAGCCTGGAGCCTGCTTCGGATTCTGTGTCTCCCTCTCTCTCTGCCCCTCCCCCGTTCGTGCTCTGTCTCTCCCTGTCTCAAAAATAAATAAACGTTAAAAAAAATTTTTTTTAAGAAAACTCGAACAATAATGTCAGACTAACACGAATTTTTAAGTTATCATGGTATTGCAGAGTCGAATTAATCAACAGGCGGATTAGTTGGTGTATCTGAAGAACTGCAAGTGAAATCTCATGGCAATCTTAGTCCTAAAATATGCATTCATCAGTCTGAAACTTTCTGATGATTTACATTTTTCCACCTGAATTTAGCAGACGTTTGGACTGTAAGGACACGGAGGTCAATTTCAAGACTGCCAGCTCATTGGATCCTGCTATCCCCTCTGGCGAGTTCCTATTGGTACAGGATGCAGCAGTTCACACAGTGGGCCTAATGGCATTGGTATCCGTTACAAGCTGGCTGTTTGCAAATGCGATTCCAGGTGCCGGTTCTTCATCCAGTCATCCCTTGCTGGTTCGATGCTGTGTTGCCCTTACCAGTCTTTTCTCTACATCTTGTCCCCTCGGAGTTGATGTCAACCAGAATTTTCCTCATCATCATCTAGCGGTGGAAGACAGAATCAACAAACAGTTGGACATTTTCTTAGATAGCTTTGCCCTTGGAATTTGCTTCTCCAGAAGCTCCTTTAGGCGGTGCTTTAACTCCTGGTCAAATATCCCTCCCACTGATTAAAAGATTGGAAAGTTCAGGGACTCATGATAGAAAGAACATCTGGAAATCTTTTCCTCCTTCCCTCCTTCCTTCTCTGCTTCCCTCTTTCCACCTCTTTTCACTTTCCCTCTCTCCCTTACTCCATTCCATTCTATTCCAGTTCAGTCCAGTCTACTTTCCTTCCCTCCCTTTCTTCCTCCCCTCTCCTCTCCTCCCTTTCTCATCTCCCTCTTTCTCGGTGTCTCTCACTCTTATGCAAGCAGGAACACGCGCGCACACACACACACACACACACACACACACACATCCTTAACTTTTCCTTAGACATCTCAGAGCAAACTTGCTGGAAGACTTAAGGCTAAATCAAAAGTGAATAAATGTTTCTTTTACTGGGAACTTTAACTTTTTCTTTGAAGTTTAATTTAGTTCCTGAATGTTAAAGACGATATATTTGATATCTGTAAATCTGTCTGTACTCGTCTGTGCATGTGAATATATATACATGAGCAAAATGAAAAAAAGAAAAAAATCTCCCAAACTTCTGCTTTGACTGCAAGATTAGAGGTTCTAACTTCTTGATTATTCCTTAACAAGAACATTTTAGAGAAATCAGTATCTTTTGTCCTCATTCCATATAGATTACTGCAGTTTGCAGACAGCCCTTTTTGCATATTATGTAAATAGAAAGTTACATTAACAACACTGTAGGTAATGTAGGAACATTTTTTTTAATTTCTCTTTTTTTCTGGTAAAAAGAGCTTCTGATTAAGAGCTGTGAATGCTGTTCATCTTTAATTCCATGCTGACTCCCCAAGTGCTGTCTAGGATGCCTCAAATACTTTTTGTGAAACCATCAGGCTGCCATTTGCATTCAGCGCTACCTATCCTAAAAGGTCGCAACTTAGCCCAATGGAGGACCTGTAGACTTTTGAACGTATCCTACTGAGTTACCTAGGTGAGGGCTAAAGTTGTGTGCTGTTGGGGGCGGGGCTGTAGAAATAAAATCTAGTATCCAAAGGTAGCATTTTTGTAAGTGTGTTGGGAAGCTGAGAGGCGGTGGGTGAAAGCAGACATTGAGAGCACTTCGGAGCTGGATAAATAAGCTCTAGCTTCAACAGAGAACAGGAGGGAGTGGGAGAGGGAAAGAGCGCCTTGATGCTCTTTACTGGGTGTGTCAAGTTATATGTACATAAATAGAGTCAGTGCTTATGTCCATGCATGCTGTGAATTTTGCAAAATATTAGAATAATGAAATGCTATTTGATAGCTGGATAGATGACTCCGTTTAAGAGGTAAACAGAGAGCCTTCCTGAAGGTATTTCCAAACTCGCCCCCAAGGACAATGCAACAACAGCTATAAAAAGCTTCATTGTGGAGACTGGTTTTAATTGTTAGTGGAAAAGAAACATTCAGCTTGCAAACTAAATTGGTGGCCCTGGTCCCTGACTCACCAGAAACTGGAGAGACGTGGTCCCACCCCAGTACTGGTTTTTCCAAAGTCCTCAAAATCTTATGGAAGTGAATGATCCACCAGCTTTTCTAAGAGTATGACTTCTACCTTAATGCCGAGAAGAAAGTTGCTCTGTTGAGCACAGTCTAAGTGTCTGATTATAATTCATATAGCTACAAAAATTATATGGTTCATCAGTTGATGAGAGTGTCTCACCTTAAGAAGTTACTAATACTTCTCTCCTTGAGCGAATAGAGTTTGTAATGTTTCTATCCTACCAACGTCGAATGGATTCCTCCATGCTCTTTTTGGAAATGTTTGTTGTGATAGCATGTGACACAATTTACTTATTATTGTGGCAGTAGAAATTTAATGTGATTGAAAGCCATCAAAAGGCATAGCATCTGAATGTCAAACATGACTTGTATCTGTAATTCCAGGCAAGGATTTGGATGCCTGTTGACTTTCTTCCTCATCCACATGATTTTTTTTCCCCTTTCCACTAAGTGGCACTGTGTTATTTGCATTTTTCTGTTCAGGTCAAAATATCCGAACATTTGGAATGCCGGTATGAAAGCCAGTTTAAAGCTTTGCTGTAAATTTCTGCTAAATAGGTTGGATGGAAAAAAAATACGCAGCAATTAAATTTTTATAAGAAAAAACTCCCATGAAGCTTACTCCTTTCTGTATTTAACTCTTTCCCACTTTTTCTTTCCAGCTCCATTAGCCTCCAAATAAGCACACCATATTATATATGTCGAAGGAAGTTTTATTTAGACTTATAAGGGCTGATCTATTCCCATACTGTTTAAATTAATGTTCAAAAAAGAATTCAAACCACATTCTAACATTTGGACTATGTAAGAAGGAAACAGATTTTTCGGGAAAAAAAAAAAGATGTTGTTTTAGCTAGGCAGAATGGGCTGTAGGAACATAGACACGTGCAGACGGATTTCTAAATGTGTGTATTATCTGATAAGATCTGGGCTGCTCGTGTGTCAATTCAGAAAGTCAATGAGTGCAGGAGCAGAAGTACTTTCTTCCCTTCCTTTCTTCTTTCCTTCCTTCCATCCTTCATGCCTTCCATCCTTCCTGCCTTCCTTCTTCCCTTTTTATTTCCTTTTTTTCTTTATTTTACTTTTTCCCCTCCTCCTCCACTTCCTTGTCTTCTTCTAACAGCTTGGAATTTACTTTTATCTCAGCCACCTGCAGCCTAAGGCTTGGAAACACTTTGGTTCTTCACCTAACCGGTTACTTTTCAGACCAAATTAGCTCCAGGCATGCAGGATGACTTTGAATAAAGAAACTAGAGTCTCTTGAAATAGAATGGCCTCGATTTGCATTAGAGTAACATTTTGAGAATTAAGTTCTGATCACCCTCTCCAAATTCAGCACACCATTGACAGACAGCATGCTTTGTTAGGTTGGCGTCTATACAATCATCCCACTGCAAAAAATAGTGATGGAATAAAAAACATAGCTACTGACTTTGTGTGTGAGTGGCCACCTTTAGTTTTCAATACAATAGGTTTTTCCAGTCTCTCAAGTGTAGCAAAAACACTGCCAGATAAAGAAGCATAAATGCAACCTTGGAAAGGGTTGTGAGGCCAAAATGCTATGTATATGTGTAATTGTGTGTGTGTGTGTGTGTGTGTGTGTGTGTGTGTGTGTGCGCAGAGCCAGTTCTGTTTGAAACTAATGAATTACATTTCAATTAGCCAGCTTTTAGCAGCAGTTACTTTCTTTGGTGTGTTGGCTTCTATTTGTAGCACGTATGGTAATATATTTTTTCTCATAAACGAGGTGTATTTTTTAATCAGAAAAAGAAAAGAAATTAGTGAGCCAGAAAAATGTCAAAGTCTATGTTTTTTTAAAAAAAATATATCACCTTCTAGAGAATAGCACCACTCTCTCGTCCACGTGCAAAATATTATACCGTTGCCTTTGAAATTAGCTAACATTCAAAAGGAGAATGAATTTACAGATTTCCTCAAGCAAATGGATTACAGGGAACCCGGAATGGCAGTGAAACTAGGGCCGTGCCATGAGCTACCGTCACCAAGGAGTGAGAAAGACTGCCCCGATGCCCTCACTGGAGGACAAAGACTGGCAGGGTGGTGGAGAGTTGGCATGCATCCCTTGGCACTGAGTCCTTTGGAATGATCTTCAAACAGAAAGTGCTGTATTGGGATGCTTTAATTTCCTTATAATAGATTTGTGAAGATTCACAGACCGTTCATGACTCTGAAAGAGCCTACATAACCCATTTCATCTTGTCCAAACTAGCCTTTCCCAAACTTGTTTCATCTTGCAACCCTTTTTGCACACCGCGTGTACTGCAGTCCCACTGAACTAGTTTGACAGTCAGGATAGGCCAGGTTACGCTGAGGTGACAAAGAGCCTCCCAAATCTCAATGGGTTATTTCAACACACGTTTATTTTCTGCTCATAGTCCATGTCTGGCACATCCTTAAGGATCAGCAGGAGTGTTGTGTTCATTGTAGCTTCTCATGGACCAAACCTGAAGAAAGACCTAGCACATAAAGTGGGTCAGTTGTCATGCTAGAGGAAAAGAAAGCTCTGGAAAGTCTCATATATCTATCAACCATCAAATACCCTGAGTCAGAGGTGACTCACAGCCCTTCTGATCATAATTAATTGTGCAGAACTGGTCAGATTGTTCTGTGCAAACACAAGGGGGCAGGAAATATAATCTTAACTTGCGTCCAAAAGGCAGAGATTGTAAAATAATCTGAGAATAGCATTAAAAACTACCATATCTAGTCTTTTTCAGAATATACGTTAAGACTTTCTGGACAGGGGCGCCTGGGTGGTGCAGTCGGTTAAGCGTCCGACTTCAGCCAGGTCACGATCTCGAGGTCTGTGAGTTCGAGCCCCGCGTCGGGCTCTGGGCTGATGGCTCGGAGCCTGGAGCCTATTTCCGATTCTGTGTCTCCCTCTCTCTCTGCCCCTCCCCCGTTCATGCTCTGTCTCTCTCTGTCCCAAAAATAAATAAAAAAAAAAAAAAAAAAAAAAAAAAAAAAAAGACTTTCTGGACAATTTATGTCTTTTAGATGCTTCAAAACCCATCGTGCATTTTTTGCAAGATCGAGAAGAGTTGCACCTGGAAGAAAGGGAAGAGAGATTACAGCGCGGTAGTACATTGGAAATACTTCAATTATGTGAGCAACACCTTTTACACTTGAGCTTCAGAAGAGCTGAGTTAGGGGACGAGGGCATCGATTATGATAAGCGTTGTTTCCGTTTGAGAAAATCGAGACAAGTGTGATGGCTCTGCGGGCTGATACGGTATCCAAATGGCCTTTGTAAATCAGAAGGAAATGCTGGGATATGGGAAATGTGAACGGGTTCAAAATTCGAGACAGCTGGATTAGCAAGAATTATCGCCACCAGTCAGTTTTATTCTGAACTCTATCAGATTTTTCCAGGACTTGTCCAAGTATTGGGGAGATTATTCAACAGAAATACAGTGAGAAGTAAATCTCACTAACAAAAATGTGGGGGGGGGGGACCCAGTTTGGGCGAGGTACCATGAGGTGACAACTTGTTTCATAAATATCTTGAGAGCTTCTGGCCACTGGAAGCAGTGAACACGAATCATTAAGGAAAAAACTCATACGGTGCCACCGGAGAGAAAATTTCAACCTATCACTTCAGCTTCCAAAAAGACAGCTAAAAGTAAGAGGAAAAAAAATAAAAATAAATTCTGCCCTTTTTATGTGCTGTTGGACTCCTGTTGAGGAAAATAAATTCTGATTTAGTGCCGCCCGCCTCAGAAAGAAGGATGGGGGCACGGAATGACGTTTTACAGCCTTGTCTGGGTTGTCAGTGTAGGTGGGGCGCCAGGCTGTGGGGGCAGGTTATGCCACGACAGCCACCAGCAAGCCACAAGCCACGCTGTCTTGCCCATTCCACGTCCTGCCTCACCCCTGTCGCCCCCCCCCAGCCCCCAAATCTGCCATAATTAGCCTTCCGAGGCTCACATTGCCACAGCCACACGCCTCAGGCATTATCTCCTATCTGTGGTATTATGTGCTGTAATCCCACAGCTAAATGCGGTAACCCAAATTTCACAGAGACTCCGTAGCAGGCTTGCTAAGATAACCCATCTCGGTATGTGGGGTGCCAGGTCGCACGGAGCCTGTAGGCTTGGAGCGCTATGGATGCTTTGTGTAGATTCATCCTACGCACCCTATAGCTTACCCATCCTTCCAGAGATCACAGGAACCCTAAATAGCAAATATGGCATCCTAACTAGAACACCACCTGTTTTGTGCAAGTGTACATGGGCTTCTGCCACCCGGCTGCTTCTCTCTCTCTGTCTCTCGGTCTCTCGGTCTCTCCGTCTCTCTGTCTCTCTCCCTCTCTCTCTTTCTCTGTCTCGCTCCCTCTCTCTCTCTCTCTCTCTCTCTATCTCTCTCTATGGAGAAGAGACAAACTTCAAAATCCGTCTCTGTTGTCTGGTTTATGAAAGAGACATAAAACCAGGAGATACAGGCTCATGGTCTGCACCCAGGCCAAGAGTACCTGTGCCACCTACGCAACAGTGACCTACATATATCTGTCACACATCATGCGCTTAAATATGCTCGCGGGTGCTGGGAGCCTAGGCAATAAAGATCGTTGCTTGACAAGCCTTTTTATTCCACGTTTTAGATTTTTTTTTGTGGTTGTTTGTTGTCACAAGAAATATATATATTCTCTGTCTCTTTCTCTCTGTCTGTCTCTCTCTCTCTCTCTCTGTCTCTCTCTCTCTGCTGTAGGATTGCTTAGAAACATGCGGGTTTTGACATATGCTTTTACCTGAAAATGTATCTACTCCTGCTGCTTTATTGGACCCCCTAATTACTTGTAAAAAAATAATAATAAATTGGGCAGGTGTTTGCTCTTCCAGTTGATTAATTGACAATGATTTCACCACAATTGACGGCAGAAAGCTAGGAAGCTGCCGGTTGGAGTTCAATGAGGAATACACATTTTTCTACTCAGCCATGTGAATCAGCTTGAGAGGAGAATTTACAAAAGGCTCAAATTGCCAGAAAACTATATGTTTTTCATTCCAGGCTTGGAGATCTCTTAGTCCCAGTGTTGAGCCCTGTCACATATATAATTCTCTGTTTTATACATGTGAAACTCTGGAGCTGATAAAATGAATTTAGAAATGTTTTTTTCCCCCCCTAAGTGTAAAGGATCACCCAGATCAGTCACTATTAAGTGTGGAAAGCAGTGCATTATAGCAGGAACAATGAAGGCTGATGTAAAGTTGACCATGCTTTTTCACGGTGTCGGTGGTATTTTGCTTTTCAATTTACCAACATCAGAAGCAGCCGCCACCAGCCTAAGATGGTCTCTGAGGACGGTGCCTCCCAGCATATTAGCATAGTGAAGTTGGGGCCATTTTGCATTAATTTTTTCATAGCTTCAGAGAAGGCCACACGATGCTTTCCGACTGGTGAGTAAATAAAAATAAAGAGGTCTAAACTTCAGAAATAAAGAAACCAAATGAAGCACTTTTCTTCATTTTTAATTGATAGGAAAACTTCCCAGGTCTCACAGGGAATCTAGTGATGTTCAGGATACATGGAATATTATAGATTTTATCATTTTAATTAAGAAAAGTCCTGGGCCCAAAACTCAATTTCAGATGAGCAGGTTTTCCGAAGAGAAGTAGTTTGACTAATAGAATTTTTGTATAAAATAAGAAAGTGGTGAACTATGTAAAATAAGTTAGATTCAAGGTTTGGCTGGAGTTCAGGCCGTATTTTTATGTTGATCCTTAGAACTCATTCATTCACTCTATTTTTATTTTACAGCTGGGCTTGTAAGCATGAATAATGTAGATACACAAATAGCATAGAAAGTGAGTGTAGCCAGGAGGTAACGAGAGAGACAAGAGTCCATATTTCCTGAAAACAACTCCAAATAGAAAAGACATTTTCATGCTTTTTAAAAGACAATAACAAAGAAGACTTAACAGCTATGTGTATCAACATAAAGTACCCCTTGAAACATTCTTTTCTAAACTTAGATGTTAGAAGACTACCTTACAGGGAATCGCCATGACCATTTTTTGGTAGTTTTTTTTTCTGATCAAATTTATAAGAGGAAAATAATGACATTTCAGGGTCATGTCACTAAAATCATGAAATTGGTGACCTCTCATCTTTCAAAAATCCCTCAACATATGATTGAGATTCTAAATATTTTAAAGGAACATTTCAACAAAACAAGCAGGTGATTTAAGAAAGAATGAATATATGAATTCACTCATATGTTTGCATAGAGGAATTATATTCCCTTTGATGAAAATGATATGGTATAGAGTAGAGACTTCTAAATATCATGCATTTACATAACATCTCCATTCTCTGAGACTCCTATCTTTGGCTATAAACCTTCCTCATGTTATTTTGGTATTCTGATTTGTCAAACAGATAAAGGGTTCAAATCTTTTAACTTGTCCTTTCACAAGAAAGAATTAAAAAAACACAGAAATGCTAGATTGAAAACTCTTTTTGCAGAGAGTATGAGTTTCCTTCCCTTGCTTCTGCGGGGGGGGGGGGGCGGTGTAAAAAAACAAAAAACAAAAAACATCTCTTCTCACGCACTAAGCTTACTGAAGGATTTGCATGGTCGATTTCTTTTCAGCTCTAAAAAATTTAGATTGACTCTGCATCTCTCTGATGACTTTCTAAGCTGCCCTGTCTGCCACTAGAACACTGGGGGAGTAAAGCAGACGTTTGCTGTAAGCCTCAAGGATCCAAGGGCACTAGGCTTTTTTTTTTTTTTTTTTTTTTTGCACCTGAATCCAGTGGCGTGCTCTTAGCATTTAGACTTTGCTAAGAAAATGAAATGGCAGCACCTTCCAAACTTGAACAGTTAAAAAAAAAAAAGCGTTTTATACAGGTGAATCGATCCAATTGCCTCAAGAACGCACACACAATGACCACTAACACAGCTCCCCCAAAGTAGCACAAATCAAGTTAACATTAAAGAAGGAATGGAGGGGATGGCGTTTGAGAACTTCGTGCAGAGCATATAGGCTTCGCTTTCATAAAATTCTCCATTTCCCAGGTTCTACCTAAGCACCTTGATTGCCTTACAGATTAAACTGTGTATACTCAACGCCTGCTCAGGACAGGCTGTGAGTCAAGGAAGACACAGAGCAGACGGGCATATCCCAGCTGTAAAATTGCACATTCTACCATAAGTGAGCAATCCAGACTACCTACTTCATCTCCTTCTACCAAAATATTGCATTTTCCCTCCCAATAAAGATGTTTTATAATGGCAATGAGGTGCCATAACTCACGGAGATTCTGCTGCTTACTTGCTCTCTGTGTCCTGTAACTCCCACTCTATCAGGAGAGCATATGTTGTATCTCTGTCATGAATTATGATTTGGTGATTGCACATTGGAATTTGCACTTGGAAGGCAGTTTCTCCACCCCCTCCGCAAAGATTCCCTCTCATTCATAGAAGGTCCATATTGTCTAATGGCTTCCATGTTGTAAAACAATTCCTTAGGTGCTGCATCCAAGGGCTTGGTCTCCTAAATTCTCAATTAGCAAAACCATCCTGAACTTTTATATAGGTGCCGAAGGTGCTGTGCCTCTCCGTTTTGAAATAACCATTTGTGTATACTACATTCAGGAAGATGATTCGCTCAACAATGAGCAAACTCAATGGCAAACGTTTCAGGTGGCAGTGATAAAACCCTCACTGGCACACATCAGGGAAAAAGACATCCGTTTTTTTCTTTTTCATGCACTGCCTCCTACCTTTCTCCCAACTAGTAAATTGAGAGGATGGAAAGTAATGAAATGCAATTTGCTTTAGCCTTTGTGATTCTGACTTTCACCAAAGGGATCCCAAACTGTTTTCCTATGGGTAGGCTTTCTTTCAAATGAATATTTATTGGGCATCTCCTAGTGGTAGATTGGAGCCCATTCATTCTGGCTCCTAGGAGCTGATTGGGCACATCTCTTCTCAATCACACATTTAGCAGATGACTCATTGTGAACTTGAAATAGGCCATCGTGGTAGTATTTACACTATGGAAATCAACAATCACCACAAATCTGGGCTTTTGCGGGGGAAGATATGGGCTAGTTGTTCAACAGTTACCAGTATATCACAGCCTCCTACCGGGAGGTAAAGTATTATACAGATGCTGAAGTTATCATGTATGGTAGTCGCGAAACAAAAGTGGCTAAACACTACTTGCAAAAGTAATTCATAAAACAAGGTAAAACTAGTTCAAAATATTTGTGGAAAAGATGTCACGTGGGCAATGTAACTTACTGGTTAAGGAATTGGGCTTGTTTCAATTTGGGTTGGTCCACTTACCAGATAGGTATCCTTCAGCAGATCACTCCTCCAAATTTCAGTTTAGCCGACTGTAAAATGGAAATGATAAAAGTTAATTTCTTTATTCAGTTATTTTTTAATCAATTGAGGTAGTGAGTGAATGTACTTAGTGTCTGGCTCATACTGAGAGCCCAGTACATTTTAGCCATTGTTGTTAAAGTCAGATAGTTGAAACACTGCCTATGTCATGTTAGTGGCAGTTTCTTGTTTACTCAGTTCCAATCACATGACTCTTTCAGTGTCCTCAAACATACCAGTTTCCTGACTCTGGGCCTTTGCATCTGCTGTTCCTGCTGTCTGAAAAATCTCTCCCCTGGATCTTTGCCTGACCAGTTCCTTCTTAGTATTCTGACAGCAGTTCAGATGTCAGCTCCAGCAAGAGGACTTCCTGGGGCTCTCTTCCTTGGCACACATTTGTCCTCTCCTTCATTTAGTCACCACGTTCCAGATTTCCCGTTCTCTTCTCCTGCACAACTTTCCATCATAAGAAGTTTCTGCTTTATTTGATGACATGTGTATTAACTATCTCTCTTACTGAATCTAACACCTGTGGGAGCGGCCGCCCTGCTTGTCTTTTTCACCAGTTAATCCGGAGCCCCAGGAATGGTGCCTGGCATGTGGTAGGCATGCAATAAATAGCAGTGAGTGATGAATAAATAGATGGTGACTCTGGAGCCACAAAAGTCAATTCACTACTTAGGAGGAGCAGATAGATCTACAATCCTATTTTTAGTCCAATTAGGGGTTGTTTTTGATAATAAAATAGAAATATTTATGGATCCACAGGAGGTAGAGAAGTTCATTAATGCTCTGGATAAATAACAGAACGAGCAGTAGAAAATCTATTGACAGATTTAATCAGGAAATTGTGAAAACAACCAGATATAGCTGATTTTGCAAGGCACAGAAAGATTGGATTTAGAATAACTTGATTGGGTGAATTTGAAAAGATGTTCTCTCTCTCCACACTGCTAAAAGTTTATTTATCTCTGTGATCTTAGCATAATGATTGGAAATAAAAAAGCAGAATTTAAATTCCTAATCATTAGTCATCCTGATTATTATAATTTTGGATAGGAGGAGAGCTATAATGTGGACTAGCCTTCTTGGTATGCAAGACTTTCCATAGACTCTTGTGCAGGTGTGTGAGTGACAGTCTTCTTCCCCTGATCCTATTTGTTTGTGCCTATGAGGAGGGGAATAATGGATACTGGAGAAGGAAGGACAAAATAGACCAGTTTGAATAAATACTTTTTAATTTTTGTAGTGTCAAGTAACGAATTCAGCATTTCCATGTGAGAAGATATTTTTTTAGAGAGCATGAAAGATTTAGAGAGCTTTCAAAAAATTCATCCTAAAAGTGAAGGATTTTAATTAATAGAAAAAATATTTGCTACCTATTACACTCAGGGGAGAATTAGGAAGAGTATTATGAAGGTAGAAACAGAATTTTAACGTAGACATGCATCTCTTGCCTTATTGAGGAAAAGACATTTTATAAGTGGAAAAGAGAATATAAATGCAACGTATCTGGAAGTAGAGCTCTTTATCTGTATCTGGATTAAATGCTCAAAGTCCAATATTTTTCTTTATATTTCAGATTAGCTAGGATAGAGCAGGAGGCAACGTACATAACATTGGCAGGATTTTCAATTACGTCGTGGATATATAGTTAGATTGAACGTTGAGCGAAGTACATAAAGTTTCAGGTATCAATTGCAAGAGATTTAAAAGTCAATTATTTTACGCATGTACATATGTATATGCATAGATGCACACACACACACACACACACACACACACACACACACTTGCCATTATTACTACTTTAGGGCAAATAATTCAGACAGGTATATCGCTGCCCAATTCTCATGCAGTCTTTTGGGCCTATTTCATTATGTGCAGGTAAAATTTTAAGAAATTAGTTTCAGATTCTCAAAAAGATAAAAACACTGATTTCCCCTGCCAAGAATTCCACAATTATGTGCCCATGGTATACAATGCGAGAAATTCAGTAGATGATTTTTATATAAAAGAAGCAGGCACAGAATTCCTGCACATGTAATTTATTATTTACCAAAAAGTGTAAACACATACCACATACAAATCTGTATGCCCACACTTGTACGAAGGCTAATTCTTATCATGGCTAACATGTGACACTATGTAGCAGGGATCGATCCTAAATCAAAATATAGTATGAAGAAACAGCATTTGTTAACAATATGCCATGTGCTGGAAAATCTAGGTGCTACACACACACACACACACACACACATACACACACACAGTTGACCATTGGATTTGGGCTGTGCAAGTCAACTTATACACAGAATTTTTTACAGTAAAGTACCGTAAATGTATCTACTCTTCTTATAATTTTCTTATTAACATTTTCTTTTTTAGCTTGCTTTATTGTAAAAATACAGTATATAATACATAGAACATATGAACAATGTGTTAATCAACTATTTATGTTATTGGTAAGGCTTTCAGCTTAGTAGTTAAGTTTGGGCAGAGTCAAAAGTCATACATGGAGTTTCTTTTTTTTCTTTTAAAAAAAAAATGTCTATTTATTTATTTTGAGAAAGAGAGAGAGAAAGAGTGGGAGAGGGGCAGGGAGAGAGAATCCCAGGCAGGCTCTGCACCATCAGCCCACAGCCTGAGATGGGGTTCAGTCTCCCGAACCATGAGATCATGACCTGAGCTGAAATCAACAGTTGGACACCCAACTGATGAAGCCACCCAGATGCCCGGATACATAGATTTTCAACTTCATGGGGGATTTGACACCCCTAGCTTCCACATCATTCAAGGGTCAATGGTATATAAACATGCATACATACATACATACATACATACATATATACATACATGAATAAATAAAAAAATCTTTGTTTTCTTCCCTCTCGAATCCTCTTATTATATAACGTCAGGTGTACTGACCATATATCATTGTATTTAAGTGTTGTTACCTTTACATCATAATATTTAAGTAACGGGATTTCAAGGAGAGGGGTGAACATCATCCAGCGACTTTGCATTCTCTTCTGAGAAAAGGATTAGTGTGTTTTCACTTGCACACAGGATAGTTGTATCATGACAGATGGAAGTATGACTTTTATTTAGAAATGAAGTACAGCTTAAGGAGATGCGCATGGGTGCCAAGTTGACAGGGGTTGAACTCAAAATGGTTAATTTTAATGTGCCAACTTGGCTGGGTCATGGTGCTCAGATACATGGGCACATATTATTCCAGATATTTCTGTGAGAGTTTTTTGGGATGAGATTAACATTTAAATCAATGGACTTTTTTTTTAAGTTTATTTATCTTGAGAGAGAGACAGCATGAGTCTGAACAAGGCAGAGAAAGAGAGAGAGAGAGAGAGAGAGAGAGAGAGAGAGAGAGAGAAAGAATCCCAAGCAGGCTCCACACTGCCGGCACCGAGCCCGATGCAGTGTTCAAACTCACAAACCATGAGATCATGACCTGAGCAGAAACCAAGAGCTGGATGTTTAACCAACTGAACCACCCTGGTGCCCCAGTCAGTGGACTTTAAGTAAAGCATATTCCTCTCTATGATGTGGGTGGGCGTTATTCAATCAACTGAAGACCTGAAGAGAACAAAAGATCGACCCTCCCTGAGCAAGAGGGATTTGTGCAGCAGACATTCTTTGGACTCTTTGCAGCATTGGATTTTCCTTGGGTCTACAGCCTACCATCCCATCCTGCAGATTTTTGGACTTGCCAGCCTTCATAATCATATGAGCTGATTCCTTAAAATAAATCTTCTTATATATGTTAATATATATATTATTAATATATTTATAATATTTACTTATAAATATATAAATATGTATTAATCTACAATATGTATACTATATTACTATATAATATATAAAACTATATTACTATATATTACATATAAATATAGTACATATATATATATATATATATATAATATTATATATATATATATAATACACAACTGGTTCTGTTTCTCTGGAGAACCCTGACTATACGTAGTTCAGTGAAGAAAGGACTCAGATCTCAATTATATACACGAGCAAAACGAAGCTCACAGAGGTTTCATTGTCTAAGATCACAAGGCCAGCAAGTAGTGGAGTTAGAATCTGAACTCACATCTTCTAGGGGCACCTGGGTGGCTCAGTCGGTTAAGTGTCCAACTTTGGCTCAGGTCATGATCTCATAGCCTGTGAGTTCGAGCCCCGCATTGGGCTCTGTGCTGACAGCTCACAGCCTGGAGACTGTTTTGGATTCTGTGTCTCCCTCTCTCTCTGCCTCTCCCCTGCTGGCAGTCTGTCTCTCTCTTTCCCTCTCAAAACTAAAAAACGTTAAAAAAAAAAATTGCAATCACATCTTCTAACGTGAAAGCCAATGTTCTTTTGCATGTTTTGTAAAGCCCTCAAAAGAGGCTTCTAATAATCAATCATCTCATCAATTCATTGATTATTGGGGCTTATAACTAACAATGATTACCTGTTAATCTGTAAGCTCTGAAAGAACAAGAAGTATACCTTAGCCGTCTCATCGGCTGTGTCTAGCACAATGTCTGACACAGGACTCACCAGAAAACACACATGCACAACCACACATTTCCCCTCAGACATTTACCCACATCACAAGCACCCTACCTGTGTAACTTATTTAACTGGAGAGTCTGCAGTTTATGTAAACTTGGGCAACAGCTCAATTCCTTTCCTTCAGTGTTTGACCCCATGTGTAACAGGGAGCAAAGGCAAGTCCTCCTAACTGCTCTGAGGTTCCGTTTCTTTGGTACACCAGAGTTTGACTTGGGAAAGGGTTTCCCAATTTTCAGACTTCAGACATTTGCAAATAACCTTCCTAATGCTTTACTGCCTTACTCACATGTCCTCAAAAGAGCACGGACTGCTGCTAAAAAGAAAGCAGAGATGGTAATGGGGGCACAGTTTAATATCAGCTAAGCAGTAACATTGTTGGGTTTTGAATACTAAGATAAACACATAAATGTTTTTAAAAAAATGGAATTGTCTATGTGCAAACTAAAATTGTACAGTACTACCAGTGAAATGAACGCTACACTTTGTGGGGAAAAGTCTAAATTAGAACAACCCAAAGTCTTGCCTAGTTCTTCTGTCTCTATATGTTTATAAATTGAGTACCGAACGGTAGATAACTCTATAATTTACTCTCGATATAACCTTCTTAGTACTCCTCCAAAATCTAAAATCCCCCAAATGTGATGAGATATTCTTAGTCTTCAATATTCTTACTTTCTCCCTGGCTGCTCCTATACTCCTGTTTCAGCAGGATTCACGGGCCTTGCAAAGGGTTCGTAGACAAGTGAGAATATACACGTTTCAAACTTCAAAGGGTCTTTTCCAGAAGATTCATCAATTTTTTTACTACAACCCACACTGTGAAATGCATATATATTGTGACCCAATGTAGATGTACATATATATACTATATATATAATAAAGTAAAATTTTAATGAAATATGCTTATACTTCATTCTGTTCTATTAATCCAATCTATTTCATTTTTTTAATTGTAGATGGCCACTCACCCAATTTTTCTTATACCATTATATTCATTGCTTGTTGCTGTGTAACAATATTGCCACAAATTCAGCAGCTTAAAAAAGCACGTTCTTATTTTGTCACACTTCCTGTGGGTCAGGGATCGATGTGTACCTTGGCTGCATCCTCTGCAAGGCTGCAGTCAACAGGTCATCCAGGGCTGGGGTTTCACATGAGATTCAACTGGGAAAGGATTCATTCCCTTACTCACTTGGTTGTTGTCAGCATTCAGCTCCTCGTAGGCTTGCTGGACAAAAAGGTTGGGTTTCCGGCTGGCTGGAGGCTGCCCTTAGTCTCTAGCCATGTGACCCTTTCCATAGAGAAGCTCACAACATGGCAGCTTGCTTTTTAAAGCCAGGAAGGGAACAAATCTCCTTGCGAAAACAAGTACTACCATCGTATAATGTGATCACACAGACGGAATCACATATGCCGTGATAGCTGCTTTACCACACTCTATTAGTTGGAAGCATATCATAGGTCCGGTACATACTCAAATGGAAGCAATTATGCAAGGGCGTTAATATCAGGAGAAGACTTGGGGGGGTCACCTTAGATCCTGTCTGTCACAAAAATTAAAGTATCAATCCCTGAAACTTGAAAAACACTGGTCTAACAATCAAACTCTCCTCAGATGGTAATAACTCTGAGCCTCTGTAGACCAAGGCAAGAATCATCATTCATAATTTTTGACATTCTATATGATCTCAGTTCTTAAATACATATGTGTGCAGTATATATATTTATATTTAAAAAGAGCTAACAAAGCCAATCTTGAACACCTCTACTTCTCTACATGTTTAAAGGCAGATGTTTTCTCCCAGTCTAGAAAGACTAAATTCTAGGCAGTGATAGTCAAAGAAAACTTAAAACTAAATTAAGTACGTATATATTATTTCATGTTTATTTATAGACTAATAATGCCCATAACAATTTTGATTGCATCATGGTTGTGAAAATTTTAAGGAACTGAAAAAATTGTCAATGTAATTATAATTATTTTGCCATCCTACATTTTAAAACAATTTTATTATTTAGAACAATGTTTGTTATCCATCACCACTGCCCCAAATAGGGCCAGCTCTGAAATGAGGGTTTGAGGAGCTTTTAATTTGTAAATTAAGCATCATAATAAGAAACAGCTCTTCACTCTGTCTCGTTTTTCCAGATAATGGTCATTTGAACTGTCTCTGAGTCTGGAGGTTGCTGTTAACAATCCGAATTGTATTATTGCTGGGCTAGTTAACATTTAAATTAGACTTTCAAAACAGTGTGGAGAAAAGTCAGCTCTTTGATGGGATTTATGATGGACACATGGCTGGGCTAATGAAGACAACATGTCAAGCCTTGAACAATAATGATTTTAGGGACTTTCGAGACAGTCATTTGGGTTGATGGAGCTGATTTTGTCTTTGGAGGTTGCATTCTGAATTAGCAATCACCATCTTTATAAGGGCGAGATTGAAGATGAAGAGTGTGGCAGTATTGGTCTAGATAAATAATTCTAAGAGTAGCCAGACAAATAAATCGTACCTGAAAGTAGATGGATACCTTGAAATTAAATAAATATTTGGTTGTGGATTTTTGGCATAAGTGGGAAGGGTTAGGGAGGGTAATGTAGAATCGATATCACCAAGAGCTAATAAGAGGTACGATACATACCCGTATGGAGATCCTTAGTACTTTTTTTTTTTTTTTTTGAGATCTTTAGTACTTCCATTGCACTATGTATGGGTTTCCACTGTGAGAGAAGATAAGCTAAGTAATCGTCATTTCTCCAGCCAGTATCCAGTCATTTCTTGTCAGAGGTCTTTGAAGCTAGCCACTTCTCCCTAAAGCTCTGATGAGCCCAGCTCCCTAGATTTCATTTCCTTTTAACTGCTAAACTCTCTAATTATGCTCACTTATTTTCATGTCTAAGAAACATCTGTATTCTATGAGAACCATATTTTTAGAGAGAGGGGAGAATGTTCAATGTTAGTATTTTTCAAAGACTTCTACATTGATTCCAGTTTGGAAGAAAGACTCAGGAAATTGAAGTGTTAATCTATTAGAACACCTTTACATTGGGAATTATTACACAAAAGAAAATTTTCCCCTTTTTAACTAGCAAAGTTTATATTTCTGAAGATTGTCATTGATCAGAATTATGCTTATGATGAAAATTATCATTTATCAAATCACAAAATTTTTCAGGTCTGTGAAATTTCAGATCTTCACATGAACCACTGTGAACATGACAGTGGAGTAAAACTTTGGTTTGGCTAATACTTCTGTATATTATCTCTTCAACTAAGGTCTCATGCCGTTTTTGAAAAAAGATTGAAATCTCATGCTCTCCTTGACTGTTTTTTCTCTCACTAAAAGTAATTATTGTTCTTCTGCTTCTAGAAAACATGGAGTAAGAGGGACCAAATTACTTGCCAACTGTGTTCACTGTCTTAAAATCCATTATTTGAAGTATTTTGTCCAGTTTTCTTTTTTTTCCCAGATACAACCACTTTAGAAGGTAGGTTAGCTATTTCTTTAAAAGTAAATAGACATCCACCATAGAGTTCACTACTTCCAATCCTATTTATTGGCTCCAAATGAATGAAAGCACATGTCCACTCAAAGACTAGTAACTAACAATAAAAAGGAATGGATTACAGTTGATACAAGCAACAACCTAGATGAATCTAAAAATAATTATGCAGAATGCAAGAAGTCAGACGATGAAGAGTAGATACAACATAACTCCACCTATATAAAACAGTAGCAAATGTAAACTACTCTGCAGGGACAGAAAGCAGATAAGTGGTTGTATCCAACCAGGATCAAGGATTGCAGACACTAGTGGGGATGATGAACATGTTCACTATCTTGATTTGGAAGATGGTTTATGGATTTATACATAGATCAAATGTATCAGATTGCACACTAAATATGTGCAGTTTACTCTCTCAATTGCCCTTTAATAAAGCTGTTAAAATGTTTTGAAAGTAATTATTATTACAAAAATGAATATAAGACATCGGACAGAGCATTGTGCCCTTTCCTAAGTACTCTTCTAATCCCCAAATTACGATACATGGCTCTGGAGTATGCCTTCTTCTCACCCCACCCAAATCTCTACCTAAAATATCAAATTGCAAGTAGAAAGGAGTAGTCTCAGCAAGGAAGTCTGGCTCCCATAAGACAGAATTTTGACTCTCTGTGTCATTTAGCTGTTTTTAAAAATGATGGAAAGGTGCCACCTTAAAAAATCAGTACTTTTCTTCTCCACAGGTAAGTATTTTTAAAGGAAATTGTACTATCATTATCTGATTGAGCAGATTTCTATTCCCCCTAGATTTAATGTTTTCCATCTGCAATATAAAAGGAAGATAATGCACAATTATGCTAGTAAGACTCTCTCTTCCAATAATGTTTGCACTTCTCAATTCCACATTTAAAAAGGAAATAGTAGCACTTGAAAAGTTAAGTAAGAAGATGAACAAAATTGAACAGAGGAAAAGTAACTGTCTGAAGACATGCTGAAAATACATTTAAAGTCTGTCTGAGACAGCAACTGATCCAGCCAGCCCATCTTTTAAGGAGCTTAGCAACATTCAGGTATAAATATTGACTTGGCAACTGGAAGGGGAGGAGGGAATTCTACAAGAATATCCAAGAATAAAGAATTGATTTGTCCCAAGAATCAGGCAACTGAGGTCTAAAGTTCTATCCCTCTGCCTGGGTAAATTGTCACTTCTTTTGCTGTAAATTTTTAAATGTGTGTGTGTATATATATATATATGTGTGTGTGTGTGTGTGTGTGTACACACACAGGCCTCACTTAATGACTTTCATATATCCCTGAAAACTTTAGCCCCAAGGAAGAAGTTGTTAAATGAAAAGGGTTGTCGTTTCGTTTTAAATAGAAAAATGACCATGTGTTCCATCCAACTCATTACATCCAAAATATATCAATTGAATTATAGAAATCAATGATCAATATGTATTAAAATACAACAACTGAAAAGAGAAATCAGTTGAATAATACATCACTTGAACGTGGAAAAGGAGCTTATATGAGTACCAAAGAATAACTTGAAGGTTAGTAACTGAGCTTGTACTGAGAATGCAATGAGTTGAAACTTTATGATACTCAGTCTAGAAGGAAGACAAGACAATAGAAGGTAGTAGGTGCTGCAGGAGGTCTGCAAAGGACTTGTTTTTTGGAAAATTCATTTTCTTTCTGTATCACTTTTTTCATAAGTTGTTTTTAATCTTTTCGTGAGCTTGTAGGTTTGCTTGAACTCAAACTAGACAGAAGTAAAGTTTTAGCACAAAGAAGAAAAAAAATCCCAAGGCAAAACAAAGGCTAAGAAAGAGATGGCAACACCACACACACCAGAATAAAGAGATGTATACATGACATCTCCCCAGCCTTCTCACCGGGTGTTCGTGTGCACAGAAAATCATTTAGGACTCAGCCTAGCACCGGAGCAAATCAAAATGATCCACGTGGTTTTCTCAGATCAGAAACTCTTACAGAGTAAGCTGGTGTGGGTGTCTTTGCCTA
Source organism: Panthera uncia (assembly GCF_023721935.1). NCBI lineage: Eukaryota > Metazoa > Chordata > Mammalia > Carnivora > Felidae > Panthera > Panthera uncia. The sequence continues at coordinate 132,969,708 of NC_064810.1, forward strand.
AAACAGTGATGTCAAAATATCACTTCTTGGGGCGCCCGGGTGGCTCAGTCGGTTGGTTGAGGGTCCGACTTCAGCTCAGGTCGCGATCTCAAGCCCCCTGTCGGGCTCTGTGCTGACAGCTCAGAGCCTGGAGCCTACTTCAGATTCTGTGTCTCCCTCTCTCTCCGCCCTTCCCCTGATCAATCTCTCTCTTTCTCAAAAATAAATAAAACTTTAAAAAAAACCCAAAATATCACTTCTTATAGCCTATTTAGTTTATTTATTTATTTTGAGGGGTCAGAGGGGTAGACAGAGAGGGAGAAAGAATCCTAAGCAGGCTTTGCACTGACAGCACAGAGCCCGATGCAGGGCTCAAACCCACGAACCATGAGATCATGACCTGAGACGAAATCAAGAGACTGTCGCTTAACTGACGGAGCTATCCAGACACCCCATTGTCACTCTTTGTTAACAAAGAGTATACATTTAAAACTTGGGTGGAAATACAGGTACCGTCTGTGGCCTCCAAGGGGACATTCAAGTCTCATTACCACCACTGTCTACTCAGAGGTGCTAAGAGGCACAGACTGCAGGTGCTCAGGAAGCATGGACCTGGCGTTCTCTGGAGACAGTGCACCATCACTCCCTGGTCTAACTAGAAGTTCACTTGAGTTAGGTGACACGAGGCAGGCAATGTGCTCAGTGGTGAAGGCTCATGCCTAAAGGCACTTAGAGGCAAGATGAAGTCTTCCGTTACTTTTCTTCTCACAAAATGGAATTCCAGATAAAAAAATGAAAGCAGCAGTCATGTGAATAAACATTAGAGATAATAACAAAATTTGCAAAGCCTTTATAGATACACAAGTGCTGTTATGTTTTCTCCTACTTCTGTATGGAGTATAAAAGGCAGCCATTACTATTTTATTGCCATTTGAAAATGAGGAGACGGAAAAGTTGTCTAAAGACACGCAAACAACATCACTGTCCATGAAATCCAGATCTCTGGGTTACAAAATCAGGCCTTCTGCTTACAAATTTAGGCCTTCTCATACTACCATAAACTCCAGAATGTGAAAATAAGCTTAATACCAAAAAGGCATATTTTCCCCCAATCACCATAGTGTGCAGTGACAGAAATAGAAATAATCGACTTAGCAAATGCATTCTAGTTCAAATAATCTGTATATAAGCTATAAAAACATAATAATGAGACAGTTTCTTTTTAGCCATCTTGCTTTACATTGATAATTACACTTTTATTTAACTTTATTTTAAAGAAAAATGCACTTGTATCCCCCAAGCAGAAAAGTCATAACATCCACACTCTTCAGGGTTTGGCATAGTTTTTTACTAATGCAGATCTGAATCTGGGCTTTTTTTGAGAGTACATTCCCCCAAAATCTTCCTAAATGACTTAACACTAAAATGGTAATTAAAAGTGTTTAATGTTCTGATTTTTTCTAAATAAAAGTCATATATGCCTACTAAGGAAAGCTTGAACAAAAATAAAAAAGTATAAAAAACGATGAACAGCCAAATTTGTAAAGCATTGAGAAAAAAGACAAATGGAATGGCATCAGATTAGAAAAGATTCCTCAAAAAGTATAATAGAGGGGCTTGATAAAGATGCGAACCTCAAGATGTGGTCCTCAGACCAGCATACAGACATCCACCTAGGAACTTAGAAATGCTGATTCTCAGGTACCACTCCAGACCTGCTGAATCAGAAGCTCTAAGCATGGGGCCAGCAATAGGTGGGGATTTTTAATTTTTTTAATTTGATTATAGTTGACGCATAGTTACATTAGTTTTAGTTATCAGGGTGTTCTCTGCATTTATAAGTCTGATTCTGTTTTTGGTTTGTCTGCTTCTTTGGGTTTTTTTAGAATCCGCATATGAGCGAAATTGTACGTCACTTGTCTTTCTCAGTCCGACTAGCAATAGGTGATTTAACAAATCCTTCAAGGGATTCTGATACAGCTGAATTTGAGAAACTCCGGCTTGGAGAAAAATAAGGGGATTCATATTTTTAAATAATTGCAAGTATTTTTTATTTTTTTACTTTTTATTTATTTTTTTAAAGTTTCTTTATTTTTGAGAAAGAGAGAGAGAGGGAGAGAATGAGTGGGGGAGTGGCAGAGAGAGAGGGAAACAGAGAGAAGCCTAAGCAAGCTCCATGCTGTTAGCAAAACCTGAGTCAGAATCCAGTTTTCTGTTTCCTACACCCTTGACATTGGGCACATGGAATGCTGGACCGCAAGATCAAAATCAAGAGTCTGACGTTTAACCGACTGAGCCACCCAGGCTCCCTGAAAGTATCCGTGAAAGTGAGACTGATTCATTCGTGCTTCAACGTACAGAACATGTCCAGTAAATGGACATTTAAGGGGGTAGATTTTGACCTTACACAGATGAGAACTTCCAAGTGAATAGAGCTATTGGTGGATGACACTGATCCACTTGGGGAGGGCTGGGTATGTCTAGGCTGATGTGGGACACAGGTGCCTACATTGGATTCGGGGTAATGAACTAAGGATGCGGTGTTCTAGGCTCTCAGAAAATGTCCATGGCTCCTCACAGCTCTGCATTACTAATATTCTGTTCTGACACTATCCAATGTCTGTGTTAATGAGGTGAGTACTAGATAATACTAACAATTATTCATCACTGACAACAGATGATAAAAGGGAGTCCAGAGTTATACTCTTCATAGTCTCACACCAATGCCTCATTACTTGCCCTAACTTTTTTTCTACACTTTAATACATGACCCTGATTTTACCTAATAAGGAGCCCTCTAACTTAAAGCACAATATGATGTGACAAAAATTCTACTGGAAACACCCACAGCTCCGGTTTCAATCCTGGTACTCTTAGCGAGTAGTTCTGGGTCTCAATTTCCCTTCTGTAAAATTAAATGGTTAGAATAAATGATTCCTTAGTGCCATTCAGCTTGAAATTCTATATGCCACGTCCTGAATTTCTCTGCTACATACCTAACACACTCAGCAATTGCCTACCAGACTTTCCAAGACTTGGAGTATGATGTTTGTCTATCCAATTGTTAATAAGAATGATCTGCCATCTAAACAAGAAACTCGTGATCTTCACAGTTTGAGATTCCTCCTGGGTTCTAGGTATTGGCCTAGAACTCCAGAACAATCATCCAACAAAAAGTGGTGAGTTTGGAACAATTCTTTGTACCTCCATAAGTTCAAGATGGAGTTAGGCTGTGGATGGCCAGCAGGTAAGTTTCTTTATCTGAAAAAAGTTCTCAAGTGAGGCTTGATGGACTAAATATCTTTTGCATCACTTCAAAGAGAAAAATAGAGAAATCTCGTAACTAAAGAAAGTGAAATCCACTTTACTTAATGCGGACCTCTGTCTCTGGTGTGCAGGTCCTCTGTGTCCAAAGATAATTAGCACTTTATAATGCTAATTATTATAATTATGTCTGAGAAAAAAATCATTAGGGGGTAGGTCCGTTCACTGATTTTCAATTGCCCCCTCTATTTAAAAATAAGGTCACTTTTTTATGAAATAGCTTTAGGAGCTCCAAGAAGAAAGAGGGTTATGGAAAATTCTGTGTAGGGATAATCCTGAGTTTTTAATATTATAATTGTGGGACATGTCTGGGTCTGAGCAGTGAGGAAAATAGTGGAACTGTTTAGTCTAGGAGACTAAAAATCAGGACCCAGAAGAGCAAATGTTTCTGTAAGACTTAATCATCAAATAGGCTATTTGTTTATCACTCACTGTGTGCCCGGCTTTGTGTGCTGGCGCTCAGCTGTTTCCAGGTGCCAACTTCATATAATAATCTTCATCGCAGCTCCCGGAAGCAAAGATTAGCACCGTCCCATGTGCACAATGTCAAGGGTATAGGAAACAGACTGGATTCTGCCTCAGGTGTTGCTCACTCCAAAGCGCGGGCTGTATACCCTTTACTACCTGTGCTTCCATGTAGATGCACGACTTCCGTTCTCCTGAAGCATTGGATCAATGTCAGGGCAGGGAGGGCTCCAGCTTGGAGATGCCCCGCTTGTTAGGCTGGTTAAGAGAAACCCACCGGCAGGAGGTAGATGAAGCCAGCAGGAGAGCTAAGGACACCTTCTGAGAGCCCCCGGGGTACGGCTGTGGCTCGGAAGGAAGAATTAGGGGCATGGAGTGAAAATAGCCAGGGTCTGAAGAACAGCTCCCTCCATCTTTGCCTGTCAGGAAAGAGCCCATTCGCTTTTTCAGGCCTCGTTACTGATGCCTAAAACAACAACCCCCACAGCCGTCACTCGTAGTGCTGATCCTACTATCACTATTACCACTATGACCACTCTGAAAACTTGCTAGGTGCCAGGCACAGTGCTAAACACATCATGTGCATTGTCTTATTAAATACCCCCCAAATGTTCTCATTAATCCAATTTCACATATAAGATAAGTGAGGTTCAAAGAGGCTGAGTTACACGTGGACGTGCTTTATAATATGTGAAACACCATACCTCGTAGGTATCATTACTAAGAAACTATCAGCTGAGGAAAAAGAAGTGGCCTTTCATCTTTCCAAGATGAGCAGTTGTCTTTCTGTTTAATGGTTTTTAAAAAATCCCCTTGTGACAAGCTCCAGAGGACAAATAATTTATTTCTTGTGGGGTATGGCTTTCTAAATGAATTAATTGATAGGCATCCCATTGTCAGTCTGAGAGATATGGAAATAAAACAGACATAGGATGTTCTCTACCAAACTGATTTGTGCTTTAAGCACATAAATAATCTTTTTTTTTTAAAGTAATTCTGTGTTTACCTTCTCTTCAGCTTCAGAACCTGTGTCTTTGTGGTGCCTTTGTGCCATCAGTTGAGATGTTTGGTTTTGTTTTTGAGTATTAGTAAGTAGAATTAAACAGTAAATATTGCTGGTGGGAGGTGGAGAAGGCGGGGATCCAATAATAACTCTCAATTCATCCCTGCCCTCGTTCACTGAAGAGGAGATAGGAAGAATAGTTACAATCATCACCATCAGAATACAGTAGCAAGAGCCACTCTTTCCTTTTCAGGGGGCCACGAGGCCAAAATTATTTTCACAGTAACACGAAGCTACTATTTGCCTTTAAACTGTGCTGATACTTGCATTGATGGTGCCAAAGCAAGGGTGCCCTAACACGAATTAAGACCATGAAAACAAAGTATGCTGATGATAATCGTATTCTTCACCAATATTCATGTGCAGGGGGAAAAAGTCAGTTTCGTTTAAGAAAGTCCTTGGTGAAGTAGTAAAAATATTAATTTCATTAAATCTCAACCCCTGAGTACAAGTATTTTTAATATTCTGTGTGATGAAATGGGAAGAACATTTAAAGCCCTTCTGCTGCATTCCAACGTATGACAATTATCTCAAGGAAAAGCACTTGTGTGATTGTGCAAGGACGACCATTTTTACCTGTAAGAATGAGGGATGAAGTACGGGTTTTCAAAGTTGGATATTTGGCAGATACTAGCTTGAATATAAATGAAGGGAGCTTGTGGCCTCAAGGAAAACAACTGACAATATTTACGGCCAATAATAAAATTAAAGCTTTCAAGCAGCAGTGCCTTGACATATCCCCAATACTTCAAGAATGTTCTGATGAGACTGATGATGATGCTAATAAATGTAGGGTTTTGATATTTTATAGTGAAATGTGTCAAAGATTGAAAGACATGCATAACGCTGAAAAACAATATTTTCCAATGTGTGACCAGTACAGGATTTTAGGTACTGGTGGATGGTAAAAGATCCATTTAAGTGGAAGATAGACCATTGGATTTTAACTCAGCAGAGTACAAAACATTGACTTCTGATTCCATATGCAACTGACCTTTAAGAAAAGACTACTTGTTGAATTTCAGGTAGTATAAAACATATCTACAGTTATGTGAAAAGGCTGTTCAAATGCTTTTCCCTGTTTCAGTTACCTTTCTATGAGAGTCAGAACCTTTAATCATATATATTTCAACCAAAGGCAGGTTGAATGTGGAAGCGAATATGAGAGCCCAACAGCCTTCTATTAAGCCAAATATTAAAGAGATTTTTTTAGTTTGGAAAACACAATTATTTTCCATTAAAATGTTAACTGTTATTAATCTGTAACAAGCTTATTATTTTAGAAATCAATTAACATATAAACGTTTACAATAGTCTCAGTTTTAATTTCTTATATGGCAAGTATTAATACATAAATAATATCCACATAAACCCAAGCTTTTGGGGGATCTCAGTAATCTTTGAAAGCCTAAAAGGGTCTGAGAATAAAAAGTTTGAGAACTGCTGATCTAAGTATGTATGAATTGCCCTTGAGTGTGTAAATTGGCACAACCTTTCTGCAGGGCAATTTACAGGATCAAAGCTATTAAAATTTGGGTACCTGTGACCAACAATTTCTACCTCTCATAGTTAATCCTTAGCAAAGAGTTGTAGATTGGTACAGACATTTATTTATTAGCATTTTCATCATGGTATGTTCTATAAGACCAAACAACATCTGCAAATATCCAGGAGATTGTTTAAATAAATTTTAGTATTTCCTTAAGATGGGATATCATGCAACCCATTAAAAACATGTGAAAATATGTAAGAGAATAATAGATGGCATTGAAAATGTTGGCAATACATTAAATTTAGAAATGATACAAAAGAGTACCTCCCAAATAAACTTATTTTGAAAAACTAAAATGAAAACTCTCTCCTCACCCATATATTTACATGCTATATTTCTCTTTCTGTATATCTGGAAATGTTAGAAACAAATTTGTGAGGGCTGGTGGATAATGGTTTATTATTAGTGTTTTTCAGAATCTTTTGTATTTTCCTAATATTCTACAGAAAAAAAAATATTCCTAATATTCTACAGAAAAAAATGTTTATGAAATGTGGTGAATGAAGCACGACTTTTGGGTTTTTATTTTTTTATTTTCAGTCTTTCATTCCTGAGCTTTGATAGAAGAGACTAGGGAGAACATGGGAGCCTAAAGAGAGAGGAAGAAGTGCAGAGAAGGACTAGGGCACTGGGGAAATCATATGGTGGAGGGGAGGTTAAGAGAATCAGCTTTTATTAATGACTGGTGCTGGCTCATTTTATTAGGTACAAGGTTAAAAATACGAAATTGTCATTTTTGTAGGTCAAAAATGGTTGAACATCAGCAACTCAACTTGAATAACTCATTGAATATAATAGATATCATTATGCCCATTATACAGTTGAGGATATGAAGATCAAAGTTAAATAGCTTGCTGGCAATAACACAATTCCATGCTTTGTCTAAAACAGGTTTTCCTTTCTTCAAAGTTCTCTCTTTAGACCAGCTTGAGGGGGAGATCTTCTAAATAGGCATGTGGGACATCTTCACAGACCAGAAGGTTACAAATAATTTCTTCCTAGAAAATCTTTGTCTACCTATCTAAGGTGGTAGGAGACCCCTGGATGCACAAGGCGATTAAAAACTGTTCCACCTACTCTGAGTCAATAATTCGTTTAGCTCTTAGTAAAGTTGGCAAATAAAAACAAAACATCTCATTATAATAAATGTATTATAAATAAAAACCAGATAAGTTTCCAGGAATTCATCACCCACTCTTTTCCAAAAATGACTTTAAGACACTGCTTGGATGGGAAAAATAGTGTGATAATCTATGAAGTTCAACATCTACAACCCCTTCCCCAAAAACCCAGCTAAAATAAAGCAACAAGACATAAAATGTTAACCACAGTTGGGTCATGGAACCAAACAGGAGCACCATTTAAGCTAAAGAGAAAAAATACTAAAAGAAAAGACAGCTGAAAGGAAAGACTAAACGGAGAAATACTGCTCAAAAACTAAGCTCAGAATAGGTTCAAGCCCTTCAGAAAATTCGGAGACAAAACCAAGAATAGGCAAATCGTGCTTTAATATCAGAAGGTATAATTCAGAAAATAATGTTGAAAATTCAGAAGTACACTGTAAATGCTAAGTTGAAGAAGACCCAGAGTAGAGGTGACCTTAGGAAAGGAAAAGCCTAATGAGGTTGGATTGAGCTGCCCCAGGACTCCCTGGGTAACTATATTTGGACATAACTTACCCTAAACATAGCCAGGAAAAGCAGGAGCTGAAAACAAACTAGTGTGGATATAGATGGGTGGAAATAGATGAAGGGAAGGTATATTTGTGTTTTTTTCAATTTTTTAAATTATTTTTCTAAATATAATTTATTGTCAAGTTGGCTAACATACAGTGTGTACACTGTGCTCTTGGTTTTGAGGGTAGATTCCTGTGATTCATCACTTACATACAACACCCAGTGCTCATCCCAACAAGTGCCCTCCTCAATATGCATCACCCATTTTCTCCTCCTCCTGCCCCCCCATCCATCCACCCTCAGTTTGTTCTCAGTATTTAAGAGTCTCTTACGGTTTGCCTCCCCCCTCTCTGTAACTATTTTTTCCCCTTCCCTTCCCCCATGGTCTTCTGTTAAGTTTCTCAAGACCCACATATGAGTGAAAACATATGATATCTGTCTTTCTCTGACTGACTTATTTCACTTAGCATAATACCCTCCAGTTCCATCCACATTGCTGCGAATGGCAGGGTTTCATTCTTTCTCATTGCCAAGTAATATTCCATTGTATATATAAACGACATTTTCTTTACCCATTCATCAGTTGATGGACATTTAGGCTCTTTCCATAATTTGGCTACTGTCAATAGGGCTGCTATACACATTGGGGTACCTGTGCCCCTCTGAATCAGCACTCCTGTATCCTTCGGATAAATTCCTAGTAGTGCTATTTCTGAGTTATAGGGTAGTTCTATTTTTAATTTTTTGAGGAACCTCCACACCGTTTTCCAGAGTGGCTGCACCAGTTTGCATTCCCACCAACAGTGCAAGAGAGTTCTCATTTCTCCACATCCTCACCAGCATCTGTTGTTTCCTGACTTGTTAATTTTAGCCCCTCTGACTGGTGTGAGGTGGTATCTCAGTGTGGTTTTGATTTGTATTTCCCTGATGATGAGTGATGTTGAGCATCTTTTCATGTGTCTGTTGGTGGTCTGGATGTCTTCTTTGGAAAAGTGTCTATTCATGTCTTCTGCCCATTTATGGGAAAGTATATTTAATTCATGCAAGCATCTAAAATATGGAGCCAGCTTTGTTCTATCAATATTAAATATTAATAGAGCCATTCTTTGTTTGGGATATGGTAGATCTCACCATTCTCAAGAATTAAGGAATTCTTAAGGGAGGAAATCTTTCCAGGAATTCCAATGTGTGATGTCAATTTACCATGCACTCCAATGGAAGCGTTGTTTTTTGTTTGTTTGTTTTTGTTTTTTTGTTTTGTTTTGTTTTGTTTTGTTTTTTACTTGAAGAAAAGCATCTCATGGAATAAACATTTAGTCAAGAACTGGTCTGGTCTCCAAGTACCATTTTATGAACGTCTAAATTGAAATTCAAAGAGGTGAAGCGACTTTCCCAAAAATTGTGGAAATTAAAATTCAACTCAGTTCTCCTGAGTGTCAGTTCATTGTTCGTTTACATGTTTTCATTGAGTGGTATGTGGGCAAGACTGCCCTGAACCAGTGCTTTCTCATTTTCATTTCGTTTGTATAAATCAGCTATGATATGAATGAGGAGTGGAAAAGTTACGAGTAGTGAGCATTGCTGTGGGGTGGCTTGTATAATTCTATCTGGGGAAGAAAGAAGTTGAGAAAGCTTTAGTGTATTCCTTTAAAATGATCATGAGTATAAAAAGAAAAGTTGCAAGGGAGTTACTGATTTATTGGAGGGTATGAAAGGGGACTTGGATACCCATGGAAAAGCAGACCCCAAGCAGAATTCCAAATCAATAAAGTGTCCTTCAGGATTCTGCTCAGATGGTACCTACAACTAAGTGTAGGAAAGAACATTGATGCTGTGTGGACTGTCCTTCTCCTTTGGACACTCAACTAAACTTGATTTGAGCCTTCAATTTCATAGCTGTGAAACCTAGTACTTTTCCCAAGATTTCTGCAAATTTTTATTTTCATAGAAATGATTCCATGCCAGCTAGTATACTGACTTTACCCTATTCACTTTTTTCCATAAGAAGCTCAGTCATACTCATGATTTCATGAAGTTAGTAACTTTAATGAACATTTACAAAACTTGGGGGAAAAAAAATCACACTGGGGACCACACAGTCTTCCACCATTTCCCAGCCCCACTCGCATTCTCTCCCTCCTTCCTAGAGCCCAGCCTATAATCACTAGAGTGACCAAATAATTTATTATTACCCAAATCAGAACATTTCGACATTAAAAGAGTTCACTATTAATAATGCACTAGAATGATAAGTGTAAACCTGGACTACGCAGGAGAAAACAAGAGACAGGTTTTCCCACCAATATGTGACCCTTACCCACTGTGAGCAGACCTATAGGAAATGCAGTTCTGTCTCCTCAGCTTTGAGGGCTTTCCTGATTGGACTGGTAAACTTTCCCCTGGACCCTAGGGTATTCCAAAGAATAAATTTTTCTCTAACTCATTATACTTGTTTGATTCGTTAAGTTATTATTAATGGATTATCTCTCCCTTAACTTTGTTTATGCTTCCCATAACAGTTTTTTTTCTTTTAAAGCAAAACACAATTAACCTCAATATAATCCTTTACGTACACATCTATCTTTCCCACTAAACAGTAAGATCCTTTGGGGCAAAGACCATATCAACTTCATTATAGCAAAATATTCTAATTGCCTCCAAATATCTGTTTTCTCCTTTTCTCTTTTCTATCATACTAGAACCTTAAGTTTTAGCGAAGCACATGGTTGCCCAGAATTAAAGCTGTATTTCTCAGCCTTTGTAGCTAGGAAAAACCACCTGATAAAAATGTACACGATGGAATAAAGTTGCTACTTATGCATGCACTTTTTGGGCATTCCCCTCCCCTCTGCCAATTCATATTCCTGCTAGGTGGCATATAAATTTGATGGTGTAGCAAAGAATATTATTAGCTACCAAATATATATGTGGTCCTCTACATTTTCCATCCTCTTGTGCCAGTATGTTGGGATCATGTGACCATCTCTTACCATGTGATTAAAGCATGAGTTGTGTCACTTCCAGAAAGAGTTAATTAAGACCCAATGTGTTTTCTCCATCTCTCTTTTTCCACAATAAACTTGGAGGCCGCTAGTGCCAAATATATAGCAATGAGAAGGGCCACTGGACCCATATAAGGCAATTCAGATTTGGGGAAAATTTGTTACTGCAGCACAGTCTGGTGGCATTTCACCAGAGCAGATAGTGAACCACCTGAAGGCCATGTAGTCAAGTTCAACACCTCAGGGGTAACAGAATTATGATACAGAAGGATCTGGGCCCCTGACATTGTGGAGATAACATGTCACCTCTGAATTATTTACTCCTAAGATTTATATGGGTAAATAAATATTTATCTGTTTAAGCCACCACTGATTTGGGTCAGTTTTGCAGCAGTCTAGTCCATTCTTGATAACATTTTTGCACTTCTCATAGTGTCTTGTATGGCATCTCACTTATCAGAGATACTCAATTGAACATTTGGTGAATTGACATAGAATAGATGAGGAGAGAGTGTGAGAAGATAAAGGGTATTTAGGCAAAAGCATATTGAGGAGCAGTCCACTGATGAGGAAAAGCTATTTAAGCTTAAACTTCTGGACAAGATTTCCTGGCATTGCTGGGCACACCAATTGAGAAATAGAGTCCTAAAACAGAGGTGTCCCTCCATCATCCCATGGGTCTAATCACACCTACAGATGGGTTTTTTTGGCTTGCACTACACTTTTTTAAAAATGTGAATTAGTTGCCAATGTTCATAAATAGAGTTTACATGGAAATCTATGTTTCTGGCTTCTTTTGAAAAATAAAAAGATCTGGAAAATTGGGGCGTATATGGTAACAAATTGGCTAGAGGCATGGGTGCCCCTTTTAGTCAGGACATGAGTAATCAGTTCATGATGACTATGACATTGTCTCTGCAACATCGAGGCCATTTGCCAATTGCCATCGATAGCATAGTGCTTGCTTTCTTGCTTTTTAAAAGCTTGATCTGCTTCCACATGCAATCTTACAAATAACTACCTACATTGGAACACCTGCCTTAGACATTTGCCTTAGAGGCAAGATCCTAGGGCACAAGAATTGGACAGCAAGAAAAAAAGGAAGTGGGAGATAAGAGACAGCAGTACTGACAACAGAGGGATCTCAGGCAACAGGAACTGTGATGGCAGAAGGCATTTATGTGAGCAGGTGTGATGAGAGGACCATGATCCCAGTAGGCATATGACCATCGTATTCTCTGCCTGTTGTCTTAGCCCCACCAAAAGATGAAGTGGCCCCCAGGCCCCAGGTCTAATGTAAGAACCATATGCTGTTGGGCTCTTCTGAGCCCTGCTCCTAGATCTTGATAGAATTCTTGACAACCTGAATGGTGATTGGTGCTTCTCCAAAGACTTGAAAGATTGAGAGGGAAATAGATACTCTATTCGTTTCCCCCTACTCATCTTGGTTTCAATAAGAAATGTGAAGATGGAAGATGAAATACAAGCAGAGACAAAATGAGGTTGTAAATCAAACACGTTTTTACTCTCCTTGCTCAGAAAAGCTTGTTGAGTGCTTAAGAGAGCGAGAGAAAGAGGAAGATACGGAGAGGGAAGGAAGGAGGGAGGAGGCTCGCATTGAGTTATATTGTTATGTTTCAGTTAATTTCTTGATGTCGGTGGGTGTAGAGCCCCGGATGTTGGAGCTAATGCAATATGCATTAGTCCATCACATTGGGAAATCTCTAGTTCCTGCAACAAGGAATTAATAAATCTAGTAATTGTGTCATGTCAGTAATATAGGCTTGGAAAAAAATTGTGCAAATTGTCTGATAAACGTGCATGCCCAGATAGCATGTGTTTCTGAGGCCTTCCACAGAGATTGACCCAACGGTTGCCCTGGAATTACCTCTCTTCCACTCTGCCCTCCAGGAGGAGCTGGTACGAAACTGAATGGTCATTTATTGAGTGTGGCATTGGCATCCAACTGATAGCATACAAAATCGATTCTTTATGCTTTGTTTCTTATCAAACCCATCCCCAGAACACGAGTTCTCTAAGGCAATTAGAAATAATCACAGGCTTGCCAAAATGTTCTTTTCTATTTTCTAAACACTAAAATCAAAATGTGGTTCAGTTTCAGCTCTTAAGGGGCTCAGGTTTTTTTGTGGGTTTTTTTTTTTTTTTGTAATTTTGTTTGTTTGTTTTTAATAAAATGAATAGCTAAGCAGTTGTCTGCAACATCAGGACGCTATATATGTATCCAGAATGATACATGTGTCATTCTTGTAAAGCATTTCTGAATTTCTCTTTTTGATTTTTCGGCAGCATGCTTAAATGTATAAAATTAAAAATCATTGTGTCACGTCATCATCATTGATTCTTATACCTCTTCAGAGTGCTAAATTCTACACAGAGGTAAGGATGTGGGAGAAGTAAAAGAAATCCAGGAAGTGAAGGAAGTCTGAAAAGGAAGTATTTTGAGGACAGAATCGGATTTACCACAATTACACCAATTTATTTGCTGCTGGAAGATTCTTGTGCCACTTATGATGACAAGTTGCATAGCTTGAGAAAACCGATGACAACAGAATGTTATGTCCCCATGTGTACCCAAGACAATTAATCTCTTAGAGGCTGAGGACACAGCAATTTGAAGGTACCACACATCACAATCAACACAAGTGAATATTGACTATATCTGCTCGGATGGATCCTCTGGCAGGACTTTCATGCCGGTCAGAAAACCACCACGTTCCCATTGCTATAAATATGTCTTCTGTCATCAATAAGTTTTGGAAGCAAAAATCCACACCCACAGTCTTCTTAACAGTCCTTTGACTTCAGTTCCTTTTCTCTAGATTGTGGACCCAAGAGGGCACAACATTTTTCTCTTCTGTATCAATCCAGAAAGTTTTATTTGTAGTAGCTCTTGGGCACGGTGTTGAGGCCACTTCCAGCTCTAGTGCTATGACTGATTAGCCATGCCTAACATGAGTAAGGAAAACGAGCATTGTCGCATTTTGTCTGGGTGTTTGCCAGCTCCGTCCTAAACTCTCTGCTTTTCACTTTCCAGAGAAATCAGCAGTTGAGTCCTAGCTATCTCCTTCACAAGACTTCCTTCAGTATGCAACATCTAACTGTGAATCAACACTTCTCATGCAAGTAAGATGGAATTTAGAATCTCTTCAGCAGGACTGACTCCCTTAGGTCAGACCCTCAGTATTCCATAATTACTATGCCTTGTTCAAACTACAGTTTTCAGTTTCTCGGATAGGATGAAATGTGTTAATGTATCTTTTAAATTAGTCTAAAAATGAATGAATGAAATCATCTTAGAGTCTGGAAAATAATTTTAACTCTAACGTTTAAGCCTGACTAGAGCTGGAAAAAAATGGCAGAAAAGTGGAAAAGGCAAGAAAGCGAGAGAGGAGTTGGCTGAACTTTACATGTTAAGTGACAAGGGAGCCAATAAGAAATTTGACTCTAAGAGTGAAGAGAAATTTTCCAATCTGAAAGATATATTATATTAGTCAGGGTTCTCCAGAGAAACTGTGTGTGTGTGTGTGTGTGTGTGTGTGTGTGTGTGTGCGCACGGGGGAGGGGTGGAGAGGGAGAAGGAGAGATAAGGAGAGGGAAAGAGAGAGGTAGAAAGAGAGAATGAATATAAGGAATTGGCTCATGCAGTTATAGAGGCTGAGAAGTCCCACAATCTGACATCTGCAAGCAGAAGACCCATAAAAACTATTAGCGTCATATTCCAGTCTGAGCCTGAAGGTCTAGGAACCAGAAGAACTGATGGTGTAAGTCCCAGTCCAAAGGTAGAAAATGACCAATGTCTCAGCTCAAGCATTCAAGAGAAAGCAAACTCTCCCTCCCTCTGCCTTCCCACAGTGGGAAGGACATCTTCTTTACTCAGTCTGATTCAAATGCTGACATCTTGAGATATCCTCACCCCCAGAAATAATGTTCAACCAAATAATCTGGGCACCTCACAACCTCATCAAGTTGACACGTGAAATTAACCATCACCATATTAAAGGAATAAATTATATGCTGGGGAGGGAGGCTAGGTATGATATGAGACATTAAGGAAATGGAGCTGATCAACATCCTGGAAGAAGATATATGACTTGGGGTGATTTTAAAACATGTCTGCAAATGACCTGATACTTGTATCAAAAATTAGAGTCTAATCATTCATCATTGAAAAATGGCTGGCCCTACACATGTCATTAAGACTGACTGTCAGGGGCGCCTGGGTGGCTCAGTTGGTTAAGTGGCCGACTTGGGCTCAGGTCATGATCTCGCGGTCCGTGAGTTCGAGCCCCACGTCGGGCTCTGTGCTGACAGCTCAGAGCCTGGAGCCTGTTTCAGATTCTGTGTCTCCTCTCTCTCTGACCCTCCCCCGTTCATGCTCTGTCTCTCTCTGTCTCAAAAATAAAAAATAAATGTTAAAAAAAAAAGACTGACTGTCAGAAGCTAGCTTGTGAAAGGGGGTTCAGCCAGCTCTCACTCAGTCTCACTTTCAACATGCATATTTAGAACCCTGATCCACAAGGTAAGAAAACATGCTGGAGAGATTATGTCAACAGACTACATAAAGGGGCGCCTGGATGCCTCAGTTGGTTAAGAGCCTGACTCTTGGTTTGGGCTCAGGTCATGACCTCACAGTTTGTGAGTTCGAGCCCTACGTCAGGCTCTGCACTTGTCAGTGTGGAGCCTGCTTGGGATTCTCTGTCTCCCTCCCTCTCTCTCTCTCTCTCTCTCTCTCTCTCTCTCTCTGGCCCTCCCTTGCTTGTGCTCTCTCTCACTCTCTCTCAAAATAAATAAATAAACTTAAAAAAAAAAGACTACATAAAGATAGAGGAAGAAGCTAAAGAAGCCCCATCTGTTCAGCCCCCACTCGAAAATGCCACCAGGCAACCTTAACCTTCAGACGTGTGAATGAACAAGGCTTCAGGTATCCTAAGTCACCACTGTCTGATTCAACCTTGCAGAGACTCCATGCAAGAATGGCCGACTGATCTCAGTCAATTCCAGGCCATTCAGAGATAATAATGATCATCATAATAAATACTGTCGTTGTTTTAAGCCACAAAGTTTTGAAATGCTTCGTTACCCAGTTAATAGATAACCAGAATTCACCCTTTAAATCGACTTTTTTCTGAGCATCTTTCTTGTCATCAAGGATAAGAATAGGCCATCTCTAAATGTCTTTACAATTCTAAAATGTAGTAGAGAATATAAGTTGAAGTTGAAGCTGATGTGAAGGGATAGTATTTGAGGTAAATTTGGGGGTTAGTTTAACCCCATATTGTGCCTCTTTTCCTTCCTGTCCTTCAAAGTACAGACTTCTCTGTCCAGCATTACCCAGGGAGGATGTCGTGGGACTGAAACCAGGAATATCTTGGCTCTTTGTCTCCCAAACCCAAGCCTTTAGGAAATCACATGCACTTTTGAGAGATGGAGGAAAGAAAGTAAAGTAACATGCAGTACGAGGCAGACGAGCTCGGGAAAAAATATAGGAGCAGGAGAGAGATAAACCACCCCCCCCCCATACACACACACACACACACACACACACACACACACACACAAATATAAGGAGATTCCTCTGGACTGAGTTTGGGGTAGAGAGAAAGGAAAGAAAGATCTGAAATTCTTGCAAGCAGGGAGGGCTGTGTGCATCTCCTTGGCAGCAGCCTGAGGAAGCAGTAAATCTCCAGAGAAGAATGATATGTCTGGACAGTGGGATTCTGGGAGGACTTGAAATAGAGCCCCGTGTCCCAAACATGGCATGAAGCCCCAGAGAATTACCAAGCAGGAAGAACCTGAAAATCAAAATAAGTTGACATATAAAAAATGAAGAGATGTGATTTTTCTTGTCTTCCTGAGTCTGTGAAGGGTGATTCATATCCTACACTGGGAGTTAGGAGTGATCAGAGATATTTCAAGAACTGATGAGTTGAGCTTCCAGGATTTGGAGAAGTTTTTTGCCTGGTTTGGGAGAGCAGAGAGTATTTTTCTTATAAGAGAGGGTAATGGGGAAAGTTCATGGGGAATGGGGAAAAGAAAACAGAGCGTGTTTTTGAAGATGGTCCCCTTGCCAAACCACGCAGGTTTAGGTGAAGGCAAAAAAGAAAGGAAGAGGTGTGTGTGTGTGTGTGTGTGTGTGTGTGTGTACCTCATTATGGAACGTGAAATCTCAAGCCACACTAGTCCCCATTTTACAAAGGGCCACACAGAGACCTTTTCCCTGTTTTATGGGTAAAACAACTAACTTTGTTGCAGAAAAAAAGTGGAAGGCATCACCACTGAGGGTCAGGAGGTGTTAGCAGCAGTGACAGGTGAGGTGCACCATAAGCAGCTTCTAGAGCTGTAGACCAAATAAGAGGGCAGAGTAGGGCAGAAGATTCAGGAAAGACTCTTCAATTGTTTATATGAAATTTTCTTGAAGATCTCCGGAAACATTTAGGGGCTAGAGTTTTTAAAGGTCTGCACATTGACACAAGATACCGAGGGTATTTTATATTTGCCATAAATATGACCTGATATTATCTTTAGAATAACAAAGTCTTAGAAAACTCAGGTTCCAAAATCATTTTTTTAAATCTAGAATGCATTCTAAAATGATTCTATGATCTAATTGGCAATAACTAAGCCTCTGATAGACCACTGTGCAAATCTAATTCTATGATTCTGGGTAATTGTGAAATTAAGTTTAGTCAGAAAGCTTCATTTCCCTCTATTTCTTAAGCCATGATCTAAATAAACACTGCCTTTTAGAATTAATCTCTCTTTCCCACATACGCTTATAGAAGTGTGATTGTTTCTCTGTAGCGGCAATTATCACAATCCGATTTGGGTTAGTCTGTTATGTTTGTGGCTGACTCCTCACAAGGTTGTGAGCTCTGGAAAGGCAGTGACCTTGCACTTTTCATTATGTGCCTCTCACAATTCCCCTTATAGAGCATTGTGTTCAATATTCATTCACTCGTTCTTTGCAAACAAGTTTGTAGAATACTGTTTTGTGCCCCGCACTGTGCTCAATAAATGGTTCAGGGAATTGAAAATGATAAGACTCTCATTTGTGGTAATGAAGCCATTAGGAAAGCTAAGGTGTTTCTCCAAAAATATTGTTTAAAGGAAAAGTAGTTATAAAAAAAAATCTGACTGATCAGCTTTAAATAGTTTATTTAGGACATTTACCTCTAGGTTCCTAAGACAGATGAACTTACAATGTTCCGTTTTTGTGTAACTTTAGTATTTGTATAAGAGTTATAATAAATTTGTATATTGTTTTGAAATCATTGCATTTTTATGAAGGTCAGTAATTTTTATATCATTAAGATCTGTTCTTTTAAGTTTAGTAGAATTTATCAATAAAACAGTCTGGGTCTAACACGTAAAGAGTTTGAAAGCCATCACTTCAATCCTCACAACAAAATTGCTGAACAAACTAAAAATCAACAACTGTTCTTGGATCCTTCAGAAGACTGAGACCACAGGACAAACTGCTGCCCCCGCAACTGAAGGGACAGAGAGAGAGAAAGAGAGAGAGAGAGAATTACAGCTTATTGGGAACAGAAGCCACTGCATCCAGGAACTAGCAGGAACATATAAATGGCAGTTGATCAGTTGCTGGAAGCTAAGCATGGACTAGCTTAAGAAATAAAAACTCCTAAAAGCCAAATATTAAGGGTGTCTCCACACTTTTGTAAGTCTTACCCTTACAAGCCCCACCAGCTTCTTACAGTGAAGATCAGAGACAACTATCTGGTGCTCTAACAAAGGAAGGGGGAAAGCAACCATTCTGCAATATGCCCACATCATTCTGTTCTCTGTTAACAAAGAGCTTCCTTCAAGAAAAGTTATCTTACCAGACCCCAACTGATACGTGGCAAGGGAAGTGCCCAGAACCAATTCCCTCCAGTTTGTCAGATGGGAGGAAGTCATGCACAATTCCAGTGCCATCAAGCCTTCCTGTCTCACCAAAGGAACAGGAAAAGCTGACAAGTACTTGTAAAGATCACAGGCCAGGGGCACAGGTCCACTGAAAGATTGAGATCTAATAGTACGGTCATAGAACACTCCCCCTTCACACCTTACCGTCACGGCAACAGGACTCCTTTATAATAACAGGGAAGTATAGCAGAAAGAACTGCAATGCTCAGATTCTCTTTTTAAATTTTTTATTAAGTTTATTTCTTTATTTTGAAAGAGAGAGAGAACAGGGGAGAGGCAGAGAGAGAGGTACAGAGAGAATCCCAAGTAGGCTCCACACTGTCAGCAGAGAGCCTGATGCAAGGTTCAAACCTATGAACCATGAGATCATGATGTGAGCCAAAATCAAGAGTCAGACACTTAACTGACTGAGCCACACAGGCACCCCTGCAATGCTCGGATTCTATTTAAAAAGGAACCTTTAGAGAAACCCAAAGGCAACACAGGACACCAAAACAAGGACACCAGACAAAATTTTAACCTCTGACACCTGCAGAAAGAGTAAACAATAAAAACAGCCTAGCTTCTAGCCAGATAAATATAATACTTGACACGAAAGGTCTGTTTGCCTCGGCTTTTTAACCAATACATCATGTCCAGCTTTCAATAAAAAGTTACAAGATACAAGTTAATAAAGGAAAACAAAAAACAAAAAACAAAAACACAGTCTCAAGACACAAAACAAGCATCAGAACGAGACTCAGAAAGGACAGATTTTAAAATCATCAGGCCAGGAATTTAATATAACTCTGGTTAATATACTAAGGACTCTAATGGAAGAATTAACAGCATAGGAGAACAGATGGGTAATGTAAGCAGAGAGATGGAAACTAAGAAAGAATCAAAACTAAATGCTAGAAATTAGAAAAAGGTAACAGAAATGAAGAATGCTTTGATGGTTCATCAGTAGACTGAAAACAGCTGAGGAAATAATCAGTGATCAGTGGTGTAAGATTTGAAGTCATGTTAACAGAAACTTCCCAAACTGAAAAGCAGACAGAAAGTAGTCTTTTAAAAAAGGAACAGATATCCAAGAATTTGGGGACAATTACAAAGGTCGTAAGACACCTATAATAGGAACACCAGAAAGAAGAGGAAAAAAAGGAACAGGAAAAATATCTGAAGCAATAGTGACGGAGAATTTTCCAAAATTAGTAACAAGCACCAAACCTCTGATCAGAGATCAGAGAGCACCAAGAAGGATAAATAATAAACACACACACACACACACACACAAACCCTACACCTAGGTATCTTATATTCAAGCTGCAGAACACAAAAACAAAAATAAACAAATAAAAAGTTCTAATAGATAAATAAACAAATATTTAAAAAAAGGGGGTGCCTGGGTGGCTCAGTCATTTAAACATCTAACTCTTGATATTGGCTCAGGTCATGATCTTGCAGTTCATGGGATTGGTCCCCACATCAGGCTCTGTGCTGGTGGCATGGAGCCTGCTTGGGATTCTTTCTCTCCCTCTCTCTCATCCCCTACCCTGCTTGCACTCTCTCTCTCTCTCTCTCTCTCTCTCTCTCTCTCTCTCTCTCTCAAAATAAATAAACATTTAAAAAAGTTTTGAAATCAGAGAGAAAAAAATCTTTACCTATAGAAGAAAAAGTGTAAGAATTATATCAGACTTCTTTTCAGAAACCATGCAAACAGGAGGACAGTAAATGAAATATTTGAAGTATTGGGGGAAAAAAACCTATCAGCCTAGATTTCTATATCCTGTGAAATTGTCCTTCAAAAATTAAGGAAAAATAAAGACATTCTCAAACAAAAATTGAGGGAATTTGTTGCCAGTAGCCTTGCCTTTCAGAAAATGTTTAAAAAAAATTCTTCAGAGAGATGGAAAATGATACAGGTAAGAAAATTCAGTCTACATGAAGAAAGAAAGGACATTAGAATAGGAATCAATTAAAGTAAAAGAAAAGACTTTATTTTGATAATTGATCTAAAAAGTAACTTGCTCAAAATAATAGTACCAATAATGCACTGGATGATTAAAGCCTATGGATAAGTGAAATGAATGACAGCAATGTTCTAAGGAATGAGAGAAAAGATTGGAAATGCCCTGTTAGAGAGTACCTTGCAGTACTTGTGAGGTGATCTAGTGTCATTCAGAAATGGGCTTCGAGTATTAAATGTACATTGCCAGACTCTAGGGCAACCATTAAAAATGTTTAAAAATGTGTGATCGTTATGCTAAGGAAGGGGAGAAAATCAAATCACATAAAAAGCTGAATTAGGAGTGCCTGGCTGGCTCAGTTGGAAAAGCACACAACTTGATCTCTGGATGGTGAGTTCCAGCCTCAAGATAGGTGTAGAGATTCCTTTAAAAAAAAAAAAAAAAGCTGAATTACCATCAGAGAAAGTAGAAAACAATATGAAGATAACAAAGTAACAAAGAAAGAGGGATGAGTAGGATGAATAGGAAATGGTAAAAACAGGGCAGTTAATTTATCCAACTGTATGAATAATCATTTTAAATGTGAATGGTCTAAATTCACCAGTTAAAAGACAGACACTGTTAGCATGGATTAAAAACAAACAAACACCAGGCCCAGCTCAGCAAGAAACCCATTTTAACTATAAAGTAATAGATTAAAAGTAAATGGATGGAGGGGGCCTCAGGCAGCTGGGTCAGGCTGGCTCAACAAGGTGGGGTGTCATGAGTGGCCTCTCTTCTGGTGCACGGTGCTATGGAGCCTTCTCAGCAGCCCGCTGCCCCTGGTAGAGGCTGCTTGTGCACCTCAGCTCAGGAGGGCCCTCCTGGACCTGAAGCAGACTCTGGTGAGGAGTGTTGCAGCAGTGACTCACTGGGGCAGGCTTGTAATCCCGTGCTTGGAGAAGAGGGGCTACAAGCTGGAGGGGGATGGAGATGCCACAGGTGCCAGAAAGCATCCTTGTTGAGCTCTACCGTGACCTACAGAGGAAGACCTTCTACCCAGCCCTCATCAGCTACTGCCCCCCTGGTGGCCATGGTCTGGAAAGGCCCCAAGGAAGTCTACACCAACTTAGCTAAGGCTGTTCCCGACACCTTCACAGATTTCAACATTCACATCAGGGCACAACCTGAGGGGTGGGCACAGGAGGACTGATGGGAGAGTGAGGCTCCCCAAAACAGCCCGGACTGGTCCGTGAAGCTGTGGGAATGTCATTTATGCCAGTACCTCATGGAGGGGACCCCGAAGGAAAGCCAGCTGTGATTCCAGAGAAGTGAGCTGGTGGACTGGGCAAAAGAAGGCTACCACAGTAACATCACCCAGCTTGAGCCCTCAGGGTGCCCTCTGCCATCCCAGCATCCACCTAGGATCGACGATCTCTATTGACAAAAACTTGAGCACACACTCATGCTCTGCCCATCTGTCCAAGACCCCCTTCCTATCTATCTTCTGCCCTACCCTAGCCCAAGGTGGCTTTGAGCCACCAACAGTAACCCAAGAGAGCAAGAAATTGCACCAATCCTTTCTGTACCAAAGTGCCAGACAATCTTTGAGGTGTCTCCAAAAGTGATTGTACGACCATGCTTCTCTCAAAGGGGAGGACGTTATGACTTATGATGCTATGAAAAAAAAAAGTACAAGATGAAAAAAGATACACCATGCTAATATTAATCAAAGAAAGCTGAAGTGCCTATATGAATGGCAGATGAAGCAGACTTCAGAAGCAAGGATAATTTTCAGGGATAAAGAGAGTCATATGTAATGATGAAAGGGTTATTTCTCCAAGACTTAACAAACCTTAACCAAAATACATGAGGCAAAAACTGATAGAATTTTAAGGAGCAATAGACAAATCCATTATTATAGTTGAAGACTTCAGAACTCTTGTATCAGTAATTGACAGATCCAGCAAGCAAAGGAAAACTCAATATTGTTAATGTATCAGTTCTTCCCAATATGATTTAAAGATTCAGTGCAATCTCAAACAAAAGCCCAGTAAATTATTTTGTGAATATTGACAAAATGATGGTACAGTTTATAGTGAAAGGTAAAAGACACAGAATAACCAACACAATATTGAAGAATAGCAAAGTTAGCAGACTGATACTACCTGACTTCAAGACTTAACTATTCAAGCCAGAGTAAATAAGACAGTGTGGTATTGGCAGAATAAAACACAGATTAACAGGACAGAATAGAAAGCCCAGAAATAGATCCACGAAAATATGGCCAATGGTCTCTGACAAGAAAGAAAAGCAATTCAATTGGAAAAGGATAATCTTTTTAACAAAGGGCACTGGAACCAATGGAAGTCTATATGGAAACTCATATGACACAGGGGTGCCTGTGTGGCTCAGTCGGTTAAGTGGCCAACTCTTGATTTTGGCTCAGGTCATTATCCCAGGGTCATGGGATTGGGCCCCACATTGGGCTTCATGCTGAGAGTGGAACCTGCTTAAGATTCTCTCCCTCTCCCTCTGCCTCTCTCCTGCTTGCTCATGCGCTGTAAAATAGAAGAATAGAATAGAATAGAATAGAATAGGACAAAAAGAAAAAAGAAAAAAATGACACAGACCATTTGCCTTTCCAAAAACAACCTAAATGTAAAGTAAAAAATATAAAACTTCTAGGAGATAACCCAGGAAAAAGATACACATTGGGTTTGAAGATGAATTCTTAGATATAACACCAAAAACACAATCTATGAAAAAAAAAGTTGATGTCAACTTTCATTTAAACGAAAATATTCTGCTTTATGAAAGACATTGTTAAGAGAAAAAAAAAAAGATAGGATACATATTGAGAAAAAAGGCTTGTAAAACCTATATCCAATGAAGAACTTGTATCCAAAATCTGCAAACTGCTCTTAAAACTCAGCAATAAGAAAACAAACAACCCAATTAAAACTGTGGGCAAAAGATCTGAATAGACACTTCACCAAGAAAGATATACAGGTATCAAATAAACCTATGAAAAGATGTTCAACATCACATGTCATTCAGGAATTGCAAACTCAAGCAACAATGAGAGGGGTGTCTGGGTGGCTCAGCCAACGAAGCAGACGACCTTTGATTTCGGCTCAGGTCATAATCTCATGGTTAGTGGGATCCAGCCCTGTGTCAGGCTGGCGCTAACAGGCAGAGCCTGCTTGGGATTCTCTCTCTCCTCTCTCTTTGATATCTCTCTCTCTTTCTCAAAATAAATATTAAAAAAAAAAAATAAAACAACAATGAGATACCATCACACAACTATTAGAATAACTAAAATCCAAATACTAACAACAACAAATGCCAGCAAGGGTATGGAGCAACAGAAACTCTCAGGGGGATGCAAAATGCCTCAGCCGCTTTGGAAGAAAGTTCAGCAGTTTCTTACAAAGGTAAACATAGGCTTACCAAAGAATCCGGCTATTGCACTCTCAGGCATTTATCCAAATGAGTCGAAAACATGTTTGCACAAAAATCTGTACATGAATGTTTACAGCAGTTTTATGCATAATTGCTGTAACTGGAAACAACCAAGTCCTTTAATAGATGACTGGATAAACAAACTGCGGTATACCCACGCAAAGGAATAGTATTCAGCATATAAAGAAATATGTTCTCAAGCCACCAAAAGATATGGAGGAAACTTAAATGCATATTGCCAAGTGAAAGTAGACAGTCTGCAAAGGCTCTACACACTGTAGGATTTCAATTATATGACATTCTGGGAAAGGCAAAACTTTGGATATAATGAAAAGATTACTGTTTGCCAGAGGTTGTGGTGGGGAGAGATGAACAGGTAAAGCATAGGAGGTTTGTAGGATAGTGAAAGTACTCTAAATGATATTATAATGACAGATCACTGGTTGCCAGGGTTTCTGGGGGATGAAGGGATACATAAGTGGAACACAGGAGATATTTAGGACACTAGGAGATATTTAGGATATTTAGATATTTAGGATATTTAGTGATTGTATTCTGTGTGATATGGTAATGGTGGATGCATGAGACTACACATTTGTCAAAAACTGTGAAATGCAGTCTTTGTTTTATTTTTGAGAAAGAGAGAGCATGCGCGCATAAGCAGGAAAGAGGGGGGAGAGGGAAAGAGAGAGAGAGAGAATCTTGGGCAGGCCACACACAGCGCAGAGCCCAACATGGGGCTTAATCCCATAGCCCTGGGATCACGACCTGAGCTGAAATCAAGAGTCAGACACTCAGCTGACTGAGCCATCCAGGCATCCTATGAACTGTATTCTTCTTTCTTTGATCAGATTTACCAAAGACTTTGTATTTATTGGTCTTTCCCAAGAATTAGATTTGGTTTTATGACCTGGCTTATGCTTTTGTTTTTTTACATGGTTAATCTTCACTTTTCTCTCTTAATTTCTTCCCTTTATTTTTTTTTTAATGTTTATTTATTTTTGAGACAGAGAGAGACAGAGCATGAACAGGGGAGGAGCAGAGAGAGAGGGAGACACAGAATCCGAAACAGGCTCCAGGCTCTGAGCTGTCAGCACAGAGCCCGACGCGGGGCTCGAACCCACGGACCGTGAGATCATGACCTGAGCCGAAGTCGGACGCTCAACCGACCAAGCCACCCAGGTGCCCCTTCCCTTTATTTTTTTTTAATATTTCATTGTTATTTTTGTCTACCTTCTTAAAATGAATGCATAATTCATTTCTTTACGGCTTCATAAAAATATATTTAATATTAGAAATTTTCATGTGAGTACCACTTTACAGAATATGGCTACACACACGTGTGTGTGCACACACACACATTGCTCTCATTATTTATTTCTAAGTATTTGTAATTTCCTGTTGGATTTCCTCTATAATCATAGTTATTTAGAAGAAGCATAATTGTTTGTTTCCAGAAAACATGGCTTACATGACTTTTGAATTGAGAAACTTGTTGAAATACACTTGAAGGTCTAATAAAGGGTTAATGTTGGGGAATGTTTCATTGAATTTTGAATGGAATATAAATTATTTTTGCATATATAAAACCTATACATCTATTTCAATTACTTCTTGAATTTCTATTAGTTTTAGTTTAATATGTATCAAAGTTATACTTTTGGGTGCCTGGAGGTTTGTGACTCAATATTTTTCTGATGAACTCTACTTTTTACCAATAAGATTTTATCTCACTTAATACTTTTCACCTTAAATTCTATTTTCTCTGGTATTATAATTGGCATGTGCCTACTTTCAGTGGTTGTGAAATATATCTTTTTCTTGTCCCCTTTTAAAATTGTAATGGCAATATTGAGAACAAACACAGTTTCAGAGAGGTAATTACAAAACAACTTTTCTTTCTCTCTATGCCTTTAAATCTATTTTAAGGTGTCCCCTGCTTTTCGACAAAGACCAGACACACCATCTAGTTTTTTTTATTTTTCTTCAGTAGTAAAACCTTTGGTACTTCAAATCTCCAACACAATCTGGGTTTAATAAAATGTTTATCCCTGTGTAGGAGACAACTTTTAACCTCCTTAAGTTACCTCTCATCCAACTCAGTCCTTGGGTTGGTGGGAAGCCTACCATCAGAGGGTGGGCTTTCTTTACTTTTTCTCTTGCTGGCCCTTGTACTCATGGTCCTCCACCTTGCTATTGATGGTCTCTGAATTGAAGTAGGGAGAACCGAGGCAAGGGAGCAGGAAATTTCTGACTTAACTACTACTGTTGTAGCGATCGACCAGTAGAACTCTGTCAACTTAGAAGATGTTTGAATCTGCTTCTTTCTTTTCTAGAGCATGGTTGAGACTCTCCGGTACACTTTCTTTGATGTGGGCAAATCCATCTCTGTTCTACCTGGTTACTTCCCCTTTCTGGCATCTACAGACATTCAGTGATATCTACAGTTGCTCTGTATATGATCCGTCTGTCATCCAGGGTCCTTTTGGATAGAACCTAAGATTATTCCATGCCTGCTCTCTCTTTCACATGGCTCACAGAGCCTCAGGACACACTTCTGCATCCTTTTCTCTGATATAGGCTGTACTGCAAAGCCTGCCCCTTTACTGCATCCTGAAAGCGTTTCACAAACCATGTCTTGTCTTTAGATTTCTTACAATGGAATCAGATACCCTGTGTCCCTTATATTCTTGGAGGTTCACCTAGTAAGCTCTTCAAGTCATCTTTGTTGAACTCTTTTTCTTTTGGGGGGTGGGGTTCTCCAAAACTTCTCTACTTACTTCCTCTCTAAATCCAATCCTTTTTATCTTTCTTTTGGGCAGAGGATGTAAGGGTCATATAACTGGATTTTGCTCACCTCCTTTGAAAATTTCATTCTGACCCAGAATCGCACCTTGGGACGTCTTAGTGATTTATCTAAAACCATTTTAGCATCTTGTTACATGATCTTCCACATCATTTACTTTGAGGTATGTGTATGTCAGAGTTTTTACATGAAAATAGCACTAGTCAACATTTTCCTCTAGTGTTTTCTAACATACATTGTTTTTGATGAGAAGTGTGATGCCAATTAGATTTCCATTTTTTTGTACAAAACCTGTTTTTATCTTTCCAGAAACTTTAAATTTTCTCATCATCCTCAATGGTTTTAAAATTTTATCCATGAAATAAAATTACTGCATATATTTTGCTTAATATGAAGTATATGTCAAAAGGTGAAAAATCATTTCTTTCTTTCTTTGGAATTACTTTCTACCTTTGCTTTCCTTAATAATTTCCTCTCCTCCATTCTTCCTTTTCCTTTTACTAGAATTTCAAATTTTAGATGGAATTGGTGTTGAAATTTATAGATCTCTATTCCATGACAAATACGACTTTTCTGAAATTATACACACACACACACACACACACACACACACACACACACGCACATAATTATATATCATTTTGGGAGAATTACCCTGTTCAAATATTCATAAATATCTCTCCAGCAGCGATATTACAATGGGAGTGGAATGTGCTCCTGGACAGAGAGTGCCTGGAATTGGTGTTCTAATTGTGGAAGATTCTACATCCTTCCTGAAAGTTGCCATATCCTTGGATATTAATCAGCTTCTCCCAATCATTTGCTTTTTTAACTTATCCTACTGAATCAAGTCAGAAGGGGATAGGTAAGCTGCCCATGTGTTCAGAACATATTTCCTCAATTTATCACGCTCACCATTGTTCTTGTGCCCCCTCCTCCTACTGAATTTTCGAGTCTTAACTTTGAACTTATATAAAACAATTGTCCAAGCTTCTGTACACGTCATGACCTTCAGTTACTGCCATGTATCTAACTCTATCTTTTTTCCATTTATTCAGGAATTTCTGAATATTTCTGCTTCACTGATAACTTTAAACATTTTTAGACACAGTAATTATTTATTTCTTATGAAATTATCTTTATTATTTTCAGAAGTGTTGAGCAGGAGGAAAGTTAACTACCTGCTGTTTGCTATCTTAAGCCAGTTTTCCCAGAATACATTCAAGGAGATGGATGGTCTTTTAAGATTGATATTCTAGGCACCAAGTTCAAGACCAACACATTTCATTATTTTTAGTCCTGGAGTCTGACTGTAACACAATAAGGATGATGGCCGAGAACAGAGAAGGCCAGCATTTGAAATTCACTTTGGCTAAGTCTGGGATGTTATGCTTGCTATTATTTCTTTTTGTCCAGAATAACTAAATAATTGCTTTCATAAAGTGGATAGTTTTCCCTTCTAAAAATACATCAATTGAGTATTGCAAAGCCATGATATTTAAGAGATAAATTGTTTAATTGCATATGAGTAGTTGCATCAGCAAGTTGCATCCACAAAAAAAAAAAAAAATCTGACCTTCAGAAGGAATCATAAAAATCAGAATCATTTTGAGAACTCTAAGATGTTATTTTTCTCTACCAAGTGACTACACTTTTCAAAAACAAATTAAGCATTTAATGGTCAAAATAAAAAACAGTGTTCTAAGGCTCACTGGTTTGTTCTTTTGATGATCTGATCTTATATTGTTTAATACAAAAAATTTTCTAGGTACAGTAAAAATACACCAAACTATTATGTGTCACTATCTTAGAGGATAACTTGGTGCTTTGGAGTAAAAAGCAAATATCTAAAAGTTAACATGCCAGGTCTTGCATGAGTTGACTTTTATTGAATCAGTAAAGATGGTGAAATTTCACCTGCCCTTCTTTCCCCATCATCATTAGCCCAGAAGGAACAAGAGATAAAATGAATAAAGTCTAACTCTCTTTTGTCTCAAACAGTGGGATTGATAGTCAGATTTATGACTAGAACTAAAAAGTAGGAGTTTATGCAAAAGACTCTTAATGATAGAATCAACCTTAGATCTTCAGTATCAGAATACTTGTAGGTGGGCAATGGTTCACACATTTCTAGAAAAGAGAAAGGGAATGTAAGAGGGCAAATAATAAATGGATAAAACATATTTGGAGTATGTTTTTAGAGATTGTTTATTTCAGAGGCCATTAGCCAGTGGTCTATGGACTATTAGTGAGAGACTTCTGAAGGTCTGTGACCCACTTGGATTCATATCCAAAATTTTCTGGATGTATGAAAATAGGTAGCTTTCATCAGACTCTCAAAAGCCATGCCAGAGTTCACAACTCTATAGCTTTGTTGACATCAATGATCAGTGACCAAGAATCTATAAGTTTGTAGCAATGTGACCAATGACTGAGCTTCATTGGTCCCCAAGAAGCCCTATGCTTGTTGACCTCAAGACCACGCATTGCCTTGTATTCCACTTCAGCCATTGTTTGACTCTAAACATTTTCTTTCTCAGACATATAGACATAAAACAATATAAATTATACTGTCCTGCCCATCTTTAAATGTAACATTTGATACCAAAACTTTAGATGTAGTAAGAGAATAAATCCCAGAAAGGAGAGGAAATAATCTCTGCGGTAGCATTGTCTGTTTCCTATTTTACCTGGAAGGTTTTTATATTAACATCACTTTTATAATTTTTCTAATGCTAAAAAAAAAATGCTCTTGAAAAGTGCACCATCTGTGCTTTGTCTGATTAGCTGGTCCAAATGGAATGGATGTCAAATTCTGAGTTCCTTTTATTTTTATGAAAATAAAAAGAAGCTTCACTTCTAACTCAGCTTTATGAGCAAATCAATGAGAAGTCATCTACTGCATAATCTTCCCCCTAGAAAGTGATAAATATTTACAGTATATAATGAGATTTCATGTCAAAAATTGATGGTATTTATTGTGTTTTAATAAAAGCAGATTTGGAAACATTAGTTTTATTAAACAAAAAACAGAATATTGTTTTAAAAATTGCCATTTTCATATTTGCTTTTTCTGTGGAGACCTTATATACAAAGGCAGATTTTTAGCTAACTATATTACTATGGAAATCAGTTCCAACTGAATAGAAATAGTACAAAATAATGAAAACACTAATACATCTTTACACATTGTATTATTCATCTATCAATTACTTTCCCTTTTGTGGGGCTCACTCTTCCAGGTTTGGCTGTTTAACAGTCATATTTTTTTTCCAATATTTATTCTCAATTTCTTTCCTCAATCTTGATCCCAAGAATTAACTAAAAAAGAATATTTAAAAGGTCATGTTGTCCTTTCCTGTGCAAATCTGGGAGATAAGGCTGTTACTAACGCATTTTCTAATTTTTTAAGTAAATGTTAAGGGGAACATTTGGTTCTCTTCTGAAAAGCTTTTCACAAACAGGTCAAATATGTTACAGGTGGCAGAACCACAGATGCTCCTTTGCACCTTGTCTGGGTCCCCTAGCTCCTGAGGAAGTGGGTTCAAAAAGATTATCTCTCACCTTGGTTACAGGATCACCTGAAATTTTGAGTTTTAGAAGCTAATCGCTCTCCTCCAGTGAAAAATTTCTTAAGGATTGATCTGGAGAAGGTAAAGTTTCCAACAGCCAATAATGAAAACACATGGCCACAAGTGACTCCCCATCAGGGATTAGAACTCAAATGCTTTTCAGCATCTGGTATAAAATAAGAGAGGGTCAGTGACCACAGCAAACTGGAAAGTACAGGCTTACACAGATACTAAGGTTGTCATTGTAAAACAATAGTGTGCTGGCCAGAAAGAAAAAAAACACATCTCTGTGCTAAATTCGGCCAGTGGGACGCGAGATTTTGATCCCCAAACTACACAATATGACAACGTTTAGGGAACTGATTCTATCCCTTCCTCTCTACGCTCATTCGTTAGTCTCCTGGTTGTAGTCTGATGTATTTCCCCCTCCTCATCAATGTTTTCCTGGCTATTATGTTTATTCCTTCACTGGGGTGTACTTTTCTCTAAATAGATAATACATTCATGTGATTCAGAATGAAAAGAATATGTAAAGTGATGTAGAGTGAAAGCCTTGCTCCCACCCCTGCTTGTGTGTGTCCAGTGCCCTTCCTGATTCCCATTCCCTCACAGACAACTTCTGGTACTGGTTTTTGTGTTTCCACCAATGTCATTATCTCTGTAGGTAAGCTAAATAAGCACACAAATACACATATTTTGTGCCCTCGATTATAGACAAAACATTGCATGTTATACCTACATTTTTCTCTTTCTAAAGCCAATCACTTAAAAATCACTTTTACCTTAAACACAAATATATAAAACATGCAAATATATAAACACACACACACACACACACACACACACACACACACACACACACAGCATCTATCTACCCCGATGACCTTTATATAGATCTATGCATAGTGTGTTTCCTCCTTCCTTTTTACAGCTACGTCATATTCCTTTGAAAGGAGATATATAGAGAGATATAGATATATAGATAATTTATGTAATCAGTCCAATGCTGGTGGATATTCAAGTAATTTCCAAACATTGTATATTAGAAAAATGCATGTATTATGTTTCATGAATAACAATCTGCATTATTTTGCACATGTACAAACATATCTTTCAAATAAATAAGAGAAATGAGATGGCTGGGTCAAAGGCAAATGTATTTACAGTTTTAACAGATATGGCCAATTACCCTTAGGAAACATACTGGTTTGAGTCAATATCCTTTTTCACCCTATCTAGTCCCACCATCTCTGCAAATGAAGGTGCTATCAAACTTTGGAATACTTGCCAATTTAAAGCTTAAAAAAATAACATTCTAGTGTAGTTTTAATGTGCATTTTTTTATAAAAGTGGGCATCTTCTCATGTGTTTTCAAGCCTGTTATATTTGCTTCTTCATGAGGTATCTGTATATATCTTTGGCTCATATTTTAATAAGGTTATTGATGTTGCTCGCAATTTCTAGTACATTATAAATTGGTGATATTAGCCCTTCATCTGTAAGGTCAGTCAGATATTTATGTACATAAGTCACACTTTAGTGTTTATCTTTTATTGTTGTTAATGGTGATTTCATTTCCCAAGCGCAGGGTTTTTTTGTTTTTTGGGTGTTTTTGTTTTTGTTTTTGTTTTGTTAACACAATTGAATTTATCAACCTTTTATTTCATGGCTTCTGGATTTTGAGTCAGAGTAAGGACTTCCTCATGCCAAGGTTATAATGGAATTAACCTATGTTTTCTTCTAGTGTTTTTATTATTTTATATTTTTACATCCTTTTTGAATTTGCTATGGTATATGATATCACATATATGTTCAACTTTAAGGGACATTTCACCCAGTTTTCATAGATTAAAGATCCCATCTCTATTATAGAATGCATTTGTACATGCACTTGGCTCTATTTCTGGAATTCTATCCAACTGGTTTGTTTTTCTATTATTCATAAATGCCAGAGTGTTTTAATGATGTTTTCATATATGAAAGGGCTTAGTCCACCACTTGCGCTTTCCCATATGACTATTCTTCTTGGTTTTTTTGGTTTTTATTTTCTCCAAATGAACTTTATCAGCTTTTCTAGTTTTTTTAATTGATATTTTTATTGGGATCATAAAAAATTAATTCACATGGGAAGACTGGATATATTTATGATATAGAGTACCCTACCAAGAACATAGTCTCTTTTTCCATTTCTTCAGGGGTTTTTTGCATGTATCCTTCAGGAGCTTTTTAATATGTCCTTTATATATATATATGCTACACATTTCCTGTGAGATTTATTTTTAGTTTTTTCACTTTCTATTAATATTTCTTTGGTATGTAAGTTTTTGCTTCTTTTATATAATCTTTTTTAAAATGTTTTTTAATGTTTATTTTAGAGAGACACAGACAGACAGAGCATGAGGAGGGGAGGGGCAAAGAGAGGGAGACACAGAATCTGAAGCAGGCTCCAGGCTCCAGGTTCCAGGCTCCGAGCTGTCAGCACAGAGCCTGACAAGGGGCTCAAACTCGAGACCTGAGTTCATGACCTGAGCTGAAGGCGGCCACTTAACCAACTGAGCCACCCCAGTGCCCCTTCTTTTATATAATATTTATAAACTGCACTAAGAAATCAATTTATTTCCACAGCAAGTAAAATGTGGCTTTGGAGCTGAGATAGATAGAGGCAAAAATAGGTAGATACACAGTTGTAAGATTATCAATAGGAAACTTGTATCTATCCTTACATGTTTATCGTTTTTCAATCCAAAATGAATGTTGACCTTTATCAAATGCCTTTGCAGATGCTTAGTTATGATCATATATTTCCCCTTAAATGTATCAATGTGATGAAGGATATTAATAGATGCCCTAATATAAAACCATCCTTGCATCTCTTCAGTGGAACCCAGTTCTTCTCTGGTATATTGTTTAATTGTTCCATTAGCTAATGTTTTATTGAGAATGTTTACATTGATGTGCATAAGTGATCACGTTCTTTAACGTTCTTTTTTGTACAATATTTGTTAGATTTTGATATCTGTATTCATTACAAAATATTTCAGATTTTTTTTCTAATGCTCTGGAAAAGTTTAAATTATTAACTTATCTTCTCATTAAGGTTTAGTAGACTTCTTCAATGAACCTCTTCGGGTCTGGTGTTTTTGGTAGTGGCTCTCTTCTATGGAACCAGTCCATTTAAATTCTCTATTTCATCCTGAGATGAGTTTTGGAATATTTTGTATTCCCGAAAATAAAACATTGCATACAGGTTTTCAAATTTATTTAGATATTGCAGCAAAATGATTTTACTGAGCTTTAAATTTCCTCTGTTTCTCAGAATATTCTCCCTCTCTTTTAACATTTCTTACTTTTGCTATTGAGGTTTTCTCTCTCTCTCTCTCTCTCTGTCTCTGATGAGATTAACAATCTATCAGTTTTTTTAATAGAAGCTTATAAATAAAAGCTAAAGAAAATTTTTAAAGTAAAAACTTAAAAAAATAAAATTTACCATTGTTCTATTTTTTAATTAGTTAATTCATATTGTCATACTAATGCCACATAGCAAAGAACCACAAAATCTCCATGGCACTGTCACTCTTGAACTTCAATGTTGCCTGGGGCAGTTTCTTTCCAGGTCTTGGTGGTTGAAGACGCTCTGTGTCATGCCCCCGACTGTTTGTGCATCTCTCTTGTAGGTTTCTCTCTTCCTCCTCCAGAACCGACAGGCTACTTAATGCATGTTACTTTGAAGGCAATTGCAGACGCGCAAGATTTTTACGCTGCTGCACGTGAGTGCTGCAAGCCTAGAATGCATCCCATCTACCGGCCCCCCATCTGCCAAAGAAATCCACATGGCAGAGCACAAAGGCAAGAGGGAGCAGACAATACAGAGAGAGTTGAAAGTGGGACCAGTATTCAATCTACCAAACTTCCTCAACTTTTCTTAGGCTAATGAATTTCATTTTCTGGCCTCTAAATTTTGAATTGGGTGTCTATTCACGACTCCATTTTTTTTTACAGTAAACTTTATTTCCATTGACTTGTCACTTGACATAATTTCCAAGTATGTCTGTGCCCTAAGATGAGCCAAAGAACAGAAATCCTAAATCTCAAAAAAAATTTTTTCATACTGTTCTGAGTAGGGCATTTTATCCCTTGGAATGTTACCTATAGATACAGAAAGAAGAGATAACATCAACACACAAGAATCCAACTGTGTGAAACTATAACAATATGCTTTTGGATTATATACCACCCACCTCTTTAAGGCTGTAATGATAACAGCTGCTTTTTTTCTCCTGTAAAGTTCAAAGTTCAGTGTCATTTGTTTTGTTTGTTTGTTTTTTAAGTAAAATATCAGAATATGTGAGAATGCTGCACTTACTTCTCTTAATACACTAAAAAGAGTGGAAGTTTTTAAATTCTTCATGACTCCAAGCTGGGACACGACTACTACTGACAGGATCTATTCAACACACTAATTCCAAGGTGAGGGACCATCAGCAAACTGGCACCCGCGACTAAGCCCGCAGGCATACATTTTCCAGAGTGGTGGAATCTCATTCCCATAATGCCAGCTAAGGTGCCAGGTGTAGCTAGGAAAACCCAAATATTCCTCAGATCCCAAGACAGCTGATAAGCACCCAGATCTGCCAAACCACCAAAAAGAAGCCCGGCAGTCACTGAGGGGACGCTACCTGCTTTTGCCTAGCCAATGATCCCACCAGAAGCAACCGGTGATGCGGAGCCAAAGCCAATCCAGTGCAAAAAGGCACTGGTGGGATGGAGTCCTTCTGCATTGTTCTCTGTCACTCTGACCAGGCAGAATACACCAGGTATGCGTCCAACAGCTTCCCAGAAGCTCTGCACTGGTCCACAGGGGTGCAGAAGCCCCGTGACTCCATTTTTTACGGAGGTAAGTGTTTCAGGATGATGAATTTGCCTAAAAACCCCATTTGAACTGCATCCCATAGATTCTGAAGTGTTTTTATTACATTTTTTTCTATATGACGCAATTTCATTTTTTATTTCCTCTTCAATCCAGACTTTAAGAAAATGTTATTACAAATTCCAGGCAAGAGGGTCTTTCTGTTGTCCAGTTTCATTGTATGGTGATTGCAGATGGTTGGACATAAGATTCCTATTTATTTTTAATTTAGAATAGTTTAAAGATTTTCTGGTGGCCCAATATATGGCCAATTTTCCCAAATATTCCAAGGCGTATTCAAAAGTAATAAAGTACAGAATTACCTTATCAATTAGCTCTACCTTATTATTTATGTTATTTCAATATTCAATATACTTAATTATTTTCATCCACCTGATCTGACATGGACCAAGAGAGGTGAATTCATGTCTCCCACTAGTGTTTTTATGTCTATTTCTGCTTTTATCACCTGTAATTTATGCTTTATGAATGTTTGGTGCACAGATATTCATAACTGTAATATGCCCATTGTGAGTTACATACTTCTGCACTATTAGGCTTTCTTTCTTAATACTGTTTGTCTGAAGTCCCTGGTTTATTTTTATTTTCTGGTCTGCCCTTAATTCTTTTCTTTTCAGACTTACTGAAGTACCTTGTTTTAGATGAGTCTGTGCCATAGAGCACAGAATTACATTGTATAATCCATCCAGGAGCTTCATTACTTTTAAAAACTAAGGTAAGCCTAATTAAAAAAAAAAAAAAAAACTAAGTCAAGCCTTTTAAAAATAAAATAAAATAAAATTTTTAAAAAGCTAAGCCTTTTAACAGGTGACTTATTGATATAAAAGTTATCTTTCACCTTTGTTCCATCATATTATGGATTGCATTGTATCATTTTAAAGATATTCTTTCATTATAAACTCTATTTCCTTTGCTTTTTGTGTATTGTTTGTCTACTATTCAAGTTCTGTGTTTTTGCCTTTAGTTGTTACCTTTATAATAATTTTATATTAGACCTTCAATCATACACTTCTTTCAACTAAATCTCCAACTTCCCTACTATAAATAGTGATTAAAAATTAGGATGTTTCTTCTTCCTTTTCCCTCTCTACCCTTGTCTCTCTCACCTGACTTTAGTTACTAATAGATTTATTTTTAATAAATTAAATGAGACCATCAACATATCCAGTTTCTGATCTCCTTTTTCCCTCACCTATCCAATTTTTGTTAGTTATATCATTTCTACATAATGAAGACATATAACATTTATATTTCATTCTGACATCTCAATCTCCATATTTTTTTCTACAGGTAAATATATTCAATATTTACTCCCAGTACTTTTGACACTGCTTACCTAGTTACTTCTTAGTTGGCCTAAATTCATTGTCTAATAATTTCTTCCAGAAGGACTCAATGGCATAATATCCTCTGAGCTTTTGCATGGTCAGAACTGTTCACAGAAGAGACTTTATATATCAAATAAAATGTGGTTGGTTAAACAATCTTTGGCTTAAGTATCTTATTGTTTCTTGTATTGAATGTTAATAAGAAGAAATACAGGGCTAGTATTTTGTTCTAGGAATTTTTGTTTTGTTCCTGGATGCTGCTGCAGTGGTGGCTCCTTCTTCGTTTTTAGAGTCCAAGTATAAGTCCTAGAGTTGACCATACTGGATCCACTTTCCTGGTTTGCCGGTATCCGTTTTTAAAATGTTAAACTTGGGGTTCCTGGGTCGCTTAGTCAGTTAAGTGTCCAACTTCGGCTCAGGTCATGATCTCATGGTTTGTGGGTTCGGGCCCAGCGTTGGCTCTGCGCTGGCAGTGTGGAGCCTTCTTGGGATTCTCTCTCTTTCCCTCTCTCCCTGTCCTTCCCCTATTTGAGCGCTCTCTCTCTGTCTCCCTCTTCCTCTCTCAAAATAAATAAATAAACTTTTTAAAAAATGTGAAACTTTGCTCAAGCCCTATGATCTTAGAAAACAGCAAGTTTACAAAAATCCTCCCCCGCAACTCTTGGGTTCTAGGAAATTGCTTATGGGAAAGAACGGCCATTCCATGCATGACTTAGATATGACTCACAGATTCCTCCTTATCTACCTGTGACTGGGCAACACAGACCTCCAAAATTCCCATTCTTTGCTTCATAAATGATTAGCTGTACTGTTTTGTCCTCACTGATCAGTGATGAATAAAATACCTGCTAACTAAACTCTGGTTAATTCTCTCTCCTTCCCCCAGGTATCTGAACTTTGACCCACCTTCTGCCTAAGTCAGCACACAACCCCTCTTTAATGGCCTGCATGACAATAGAGTGAGTTCAGAGTAAAATATCCTGATTTATTGTCTGATCATAGACATTTCTGCTCCTTCACAGAGAAACTTAAGTCTTGCTTTCATCCTAGATGCTACTTATGAAAATTTGCATGGTTGTCATTTACATTCAAATCCTCAAACTCTCTGGAATTCGATTATGTCCCCTGAGATTAAAGACAGAAGCAGATGAAGGCTGGTGGAAGCATAGTGAAGAACTGAGGGCCCCTTTGCTGGGGTCCATCTTTATCCAGTTTCCTTGTGTACTCTCTACTCGTTCTTTGCCATTCTCCCATTTCCTGAAAACTTTATCTCCCCTCAGTGGTAAGAAAACTGAATCTGACTGATTCCTGAATTTTTTATCTCAAACCTAAAACAAGATTTTTGAAAAGCAAAACTTTTTTCTTTCTCCAGCTTTACTGCATCACCCTCCTTTCCACTAATCAATACCAATGAGGAGGCACACCACGCTTGTGTGTGAGGTAACGACGTAGGAAGTAGGAATGATGGGGAAAAGGACAGAATAGTATCCTC
This sequence comes from Panthera uncia, assembly GCF_023721935.1. NCBI lineage: Eukaryota > Metazoa > Chordata > Mammalia > Carnivora > Felidae > Panthera > Panthera uncia. The sequence goes on from NC_064810.1 coordinate 133,008,234, forward strand.
TGTGGCTGTGAGTAGGGAACTGTTTTTATTCATATAATAGAAGTGTCTTGAGTCATCTGCAGTCACATCAAACAAATCTCAAGTGAGTCTAGGGAGTGGTGTCTCCCGGCGACATCCTAGAACATCTCAAGGCCAAGTTTTATAGGCAGTAAGTTGTGGAGTGAACCCATCCCAGATCTTCTACTGAAAACATCTGGCCAAATGTTTACCAGTTATTTTCGTCCTGCCATTCTTTTTTATTTTCTTCAAATACCCAAGATACAGCTTACTAGCTATTCAGTTGTCCGTTAATAACTTATTTTCAACCCAGAATTGCATAGTTCTCTTCCTTTTATGATGGAAAATATTTACACCTTTCCAAGTCTCTGTTCCTTCATCTATAAAATGGGGATTATCATATGTCCTTCATAGGTGTCATATGTATGACCCTATCATGAGAATATGCTGAGATTGAAGATCTGATCCCATTGTGAAGATCAGAAATGACCATATTGATATCAGTTATAATTGTTTACAGTATATAGTAATTTTCATGTTATAGAAATATTTGTAGGGGCACCTCAGTGGCTCAGTTGGTTAAGCATCCAACTTCGGCTCAGGTCACGATCTCATGATTCATGAGTTCTAGCCCTGCATTGGGCTCTGTGCTGACAGCTCAGAGCCTGGATCCTACTTCACATTCTGTATCTCCCTCTCTCTCTGCCCCTCCCCAGCTCGCACTGTCTCTCTCTCTCTCTCTCTCTCTCTCTCTCTCTCAAAAATAAGTAAACATTTTCAAAATGTTTTTTTAAAAAAAGAAAAGACATATTTGTAAATGAGTCTGAAGAAACCTACAAGCTACAAAGAAAAACACTGGGAATGGTAGTTTTCCTGAAGCCCCTAAGACATTGCCCTTCCTTCCCTGGAGCCGTACACACCATATTCCTGGATTCTGTCTCAAACAGGTACTCATCTAGCCTCACTTTGCAATTCAGTTATCATTATAATAATATGATTAGGCTCAGCTGGCTGAGGTAGTTAGGGCTGCGACGTCTGTATTCAGCAAAGCAATACTATCAAATGACTGATAGCTCAGTGAGCAGCAGGGGTAAGGTTAGCATCTGTACTTTAGCCCTGCCCCCTAAAGTCTAACCCTCACTGGGAAATTCCTACCTCAGAGAGGGCCTGCTTCTGCTTGTTCTGGCCCTTCTGAAAGAATGATCGGGGAGTGGAGGGGTTATTTTGTTGTGGTTTCTGTACGTTTATTTTCAGTAGGAGCTGAGGAAAGGGGAAGGAAAGCCTGGAAACCAGCATGAGGTTTCTTTCTGATCCTGGGTGAGTGGACATCCTCATACCTGCATGGCTGTTTGATGTCCATCATTGTGGCGGGTCACTGACTCATTTGGCCCAACTGGCTGACAGAGCCCCGTGTTGTCAGGGAACCCAATTCAGGACCGTCTAGTCTGGGAGCAAAACAAAACACATCTTTGAGTCAAAGGACGAAGGAGAGCTGCAGTTATCTGCTGATTTTTTTTTAATAAGGTTTTTTCTGCAAGCAGGTGGAAGGATATACCTTACAGGGCTCCTGTGATTGGCTCTCAGCCAGTTGCATGCATTTTTCACAGCTGGCATCAAGATAAACTAATTTTTTTACTAAATTGACCCCTATTACTTTCATTTTCATAGCTTGCAACCAATTGATGGGATACAATTTAATATAATGCAATTAATGTTGCAGCATCCTCCATAACAAAGCATCAAAAAAATGAGATAAAATCTTGAAGTGCCCACCAGTACAGGTGGGGGAATGGATATAGGAAACATAGAAGACAACATGACCCTAAGGAAGAAAGACAGCTCTAAGAAATATAAAAAGAATTTCTGCTGCCTATGCTGAAAAAGAGATTAGGAAAAATAAGACAACAAATGATCAATAATTACTTCACCAAGATGCTTCTAAACATTCAAGAAACCTTCGCAAAGGAGGCAACATGTACGTTGGGTTTATATCCGTTTGGACCCATATATTTCTACTTAATTCAATAGACTATAATTCCTAGCATTATTTATGTTGATGGTCAAATCGTTCCAGGTTTTGGACATGAGTAGCTCCTTCCGTCTGGTCTTGGCATCCTCTTGTCAGATCTCCAATGTTCTTTGAGTAGGTGCTGACTTGCTTGTACAACTCATTTTGTACTTTTTTAGCTTAAGCACTGGAATTAAATCTTTCCTCCAGGGAGCCCTGGTACTTTTTAGTGGAGAATGATATTTGGGAGGCAATATCTGAGTACTGGCTGTGGTCACAGCTACTAGAATTTCATTGCTTTCAACCTCTCTCAGTGTTCAGAGCTGGGAAAACAACAAAAAATACAAACACACACACACACACACACACACACACACACACACATTTATTCCTGTGTCTACCTATTTATATATTGAAAACAACGAATTTGTCTGGTAATTCTAATTCCACTTCAACACTCCCATGTTCATTCTAGCTGTCTCCCTTCCATAATTATAACGGCAGCAGAGGAAAATCTGGCACCTATTATCATCAATATATTTACGTATTTGCTCAGAGAACACACAATTATTTCAGAATTATTTATCCATACCACTGTGAAGATCACTCCTACTAAGTAGAGTTCAATTTTCCTTTTTTTAGAGTAAAATTTATAATCAGTAAAATATGCACATGTTAAGTGTACAATTCAATAAATTCTGGCAAATGCCTGCATCCATGTAATTCACACTGCTAGTATGACATAAAAAGTTTCACCATTGTAGAAAGGTCTCTGGTCTCTGCTGGGTAAATCCCTTGTCCCATTGGATTAGGGTTTTCTATTCTAGAATTTCATACATATGAAATCATATAATGTTCATTCTCTCGTATCTGGCTTCATTTGCTCAGTATGAAGATTTATCCAGGTTGTAGGAGTCAAGAATTTTTCATTTTTATTGCTCAATATTATTTCATTGTATGAATATATCAAAGTTATTTACCTGCACTTTGATAGGCATTTGGGTTGTTTCTAATTTTGTGGACACATATTCTCATTTCTTTTGGATTAATTCCTAGGGGTGAAATTATTAGATCATAGGGAAGATATATATTCAACTTAAAAAAAAAAAACTAACCATTTTCCAAATTGATTACACTCTATTACACTCCATCATTAACGTGTGAGAATTCGCATTGTTCCATATTCTTGCCAACATTTAGTGTTGTTGTTCTTTTTAAATTTAACCACTCTGCTAATAAACATGGAGTAGTACTTCTTTGTGATTTAACTGCATCTTCCTGCTAACTAATGATGTTGAATTTTTTTTTTCATTTATTTATTGGCCTGTTCAGATCTTTTTTCTGAAGCCTCTGTTCAGATCTGTTTTCATTGAATTGTTTATCTTTTTATTATTCGGTTATAGGATACAAGTTCTTTCTCCTGCCAGATGTATGTTTTCTAAATGATTTCTCCCAGCATACCCTCATTTTATGAAGATACTTTCATAGGTTTTCTTTTATAAACTTTGTAAGTTTAGATCCATCTCAAATTAACATTCAGCATGCTATAGAGGTTAAAGTTCATTTATTTCCATGTGGATATCAAGTTGCTCAGTCATCGTTTATTGAAATCTTTCAGTGCTGTTATGAAAAATCAGTTGAGTGTGCAAGTGTGGGTGTATTTCTCGATTCTCTGTTCTGTTTTATTTAACGACCTTTTTACAAATACTCCACTATCTTTGTTTTATTTTTTTAATGTTCATTTATTTTTGAGAGACAGAGCATGAGTGGGGGAGAAGCAGAGAGAGAGAGAGGGAGACACAGAATCCAAAGCAGGTTCCAGGCTCTGAGCTGTCAGCACAGAGCCCAATGTGGAACTAGAACTCACAAACAGCTAGATCATGACCTGAGCTGAAGTAGGACGCTTAAACCACTGAGCTACCCAGGTGCCCCATGCCACTGTCTTTAAATGTAGATTCATAACAAATAAGTCTTGAAGTCGGGGAAGCTCTTCTGTATTATATTATTTTCCCTTCTCAGGATTGTTTTGACTATTCTAGGTTATTTGCACTTCCATATAAATTTTGGAATAGCTTATCAATTTATAAAATAACAAACTTTGGGGATTATGATTTGGCCTGTTTTGAATCTGTACAACTTGGGAGAATTGATATCTTGACAACATAAGTCTTTTACCTATTAACATGGTATAATTGTTTCTTTAATTTCTCCCATTAATCTTTTGTGGATTCAGTGTGAAGTTTTTTTTATGTGTTGCTAAATTTATCCTCAAGTATTTTATGGTTTGGGTGCTATTTTATGTTTTATTTTTTAAAGATTTTTTATTTTTTATTTTATCTTTTTTATAAATTTTTTCTGTGGTTGTTTTTTTTTTTCTTGCTTATTTATTTATTTTTGAGTGAGAACACGTAAGCAGGGGAGGGGCAGAGAGAGAGAGAGAGAGAGAGAGAGAGAGGGAGACACAGAATCTGAATCAGGCTCCAGGCTCCTAGCTGTCAGCACAGAGCCCAATGGGGCTCCAACCCACAAACTGTGAGATCATGACCTGAGGCACCCAGGCACCCCAAGATTTTTTATTTTTTTAAGTAATCTCTACACCCAACATGGGGCTTGAATTTACAACCCTGAGATCAAAAGTCATACACTCCACCGACTGAGCCAGTCAGGCATCCTGGATTTGGTGCTATTTTAAATGCGTCTTTAAATTTTTTATTTTCCAGATCTTTGTTCTTAGTATGTTAACTATGTTTACTGTGACCCTGATAAATTCACTGTTAAGGCTAGTAGATGTTTTGTATATTATTTAGGATTCACTACACGGACAACCATGTCATCTGAAAATATTGACAGTTTGAATTCTTTCTTTTAATCTCTATGTTCCCTGCCTTATTTCACTTTCTCAAACTTCTGTTACAATATAGAAGAGAAGTGATGAGAGAGAATGTCCTAGCCTTGATCATTTTCTTAAAGAGACAGTATAACCTCTTAAAGACAAAAATGTGGGTGCCCCTGGGTGGATCTGTCAATTGAGCTTCTGACTTCAGCTCAGGTCATGATCTCATGGTCCGTGGGTTCGAGCCCCACGTCGGGCTCTGTGCTGACAGCTCAGAGCCTGGAGCCGGCTTCCGATTCTGTGTCTCCCTCTCTCTGCCCCTCCCCTTCTTGCACCCTTTCTCGCTCTCAAAAATAAAGAAACATTTAAAAAAAATTTTTTTTAAAGAGAAAATGTGGAACTCCTAAATTTTCCTGCAATCTTTGTACAGAACTCATGCTAGTTGCCTCTGTACTGTTCTAATATTAGTATATATTTTGCCAAAACAAGCACGTCTTTCTTCTGTAAGTCTGCAGCTTCCTTGAGGGCGAAACTTATGATTGAGACATCTTTCTAATTCAGGCACCCAACATAATGCCTGAAACATGTAAGAATTCCAAAAAGCAAAAAAAAACCAAGATTAATTTAAAAGAAAAAAGATCATTTTTAAGAGATAACTCTAATAAGAATATAAGACCTTATTTCCCAGATTTAGTTCCATGAAATACTAGTTCTGAGAGAAGACACGTGTTAATTTAAAAAAAAAAAAAACTTTTGAGAAATACATTTGGGGGATTCTAGATTAGATGAGGAATCAGATTTGTCTGTGTAATAGAGTAGATACTTTATACGTGCGTCTCATTCGTATAAAATTCAATGATGTTCCCGTGTAACTAAGTTCCTTTATCATCCCCATTTCTAACAATGTGTCGAAAATAATAATGTGAACTTTCCGGTTACAGGTGACTCAATCTTTTCCAGTTGAAGATCTCCTCACTGAGGTAAATGTTCACTCAATTTAAAGTTTAAGCTCTCCTTCAAGCAATTCTTCTCCTCCAGATGGTCTTGCATAACTTCCTTTCCAAAACAATGTCCAGCATTGGGGTAGATGACTTCTGGGCTTCCTCTTGTTGAATTCTGGTGGAGGTCTCGCTTGGCTCACCTAACTCTGGGCACTGACCTTTTCTCTGACTCCATCTACTTCTTTGGTATAACTTATTGCTTGTTCTCCCAGCAAAAATCAAAAGTCTTGAGAACCTCATCCTCATTCTTACCTCTGGGTATCTTGCTTCTCCTTGGCTTCCATTGACACTAAATTCTCTGCTGTTCACCTACAACTTCTTTCTGTGTTACTGTTTTTCATAGGAGATCACCTTGCCATTTACTTTGGTGACCCATAGCAGATCCAGTCTCATTTCCCAACTATTGTCAGTTGCCTCAAAGGGAGCACGGAAGAAAATGTTCGAGCCTTCCATGTCAAATATCTGTCATGGGAAATTTGGCAAAATTCCCTGCTGTTTTCTGCCTACATATGTGTACAATCTTCTCTACTCCACTGTGACCTTCCCGAATTGGTACGAGGATCTTGCAAGTCAGGGTCCTTTCAGAGTTACAATTGGTAAAGGGAATGCACCCACCCTAAGGTTTCTTCTCTTTTAACTTGCCTGGGGGCTTTTTATCTCACTTCTCTGGCATCCCTTGGACGAAGACCCATGGAGGTCGAGGCACTGGGTCTCTGACAGATCCAGGCTGCTTCTTTATCCTCTACCAATCCCTTCCAAATATCTCCTCTCCCCTTCAGGAAAAGTATCATGTTCCTTTCTCAGCCTCGTAGGCATTCTTCAGACACTAATTATTTTCTGATTAACCTCCCAACATTTTTTGGGTAAAATTTAACAATCTGTTATTCCATTAAGCCTGGATATGTATAAGATTCTTTTGATATGCATAAGATCTTTTGGAATTTATAAATCCATTCTCTCTCAGTAAAGCTGGGATTTCAAGAAATTTTCTAGTCTTGGTGTTCACCGTCCCTTTTGGAAGTTGAATATTGAATATTAACTCTTTCTTTCCAAATTCCTGCTATCCTGTAATTATTCTAATTTTGCCTAAGGCACTCGGTACTTCAGATTAAACTGCATGGTGATCATGGTTCGTGCCGACGAGAAAAGCACATTACAATCTTCGTGTTACTCAGGACTTCTCAAAAGCTTTTAATGTGCAAACGGATTTTTGGACTCTACAAGCATGAAAGGTGTGGCCTATCGAATTTCCAACTTATTTGAACACAGATCATTTTTCTTTAAAGAACGTCTGCCAGACCAATATTCCATTGGAAATACTGTGAGGAGTAAAAGGAACATTGCGAAACAGGAAAAACTGGAACCAAGGGTGCCAGCTAAGAGATTACTTCATTTGTCCGGAAGTGATGAGGATCTGAACTGGAGAAATGGCGATAGCCATGAGCCTGGACAGGTTCAATAAGTATTTAGAAAATGAAATTACATGATCTGGCGAGAGTATTTATGCTAATGAAATAGAATCCTAGATATTCCTATCTAACAATATGTTTTGTAAGTTTTTAAGTTTCACAAAAGCACCTAGATGAAAACCAAAGGCATATCTATATGAAATAGATATTTATGGAGTAGATGTGGAAAAGAAACATATTTCCTTTGGGTTGAACTTTAAGGGAAATTTTCCTAAGATGCCCAGTTATGTTTATTCTGCCCCTCTTAGTCCATGAAATGTTTTAGAAGTCTTTCTGACTCATTAAGACATGTAAAAACAGACCTACCAGAATAAGAAAGGTTGAAAAAAAAAATCACCAAATGAGCAGTTCAGTGAAATTCTAGATCCAAAGCAATTTCAATATTTTAAGCATCAAATATTTTTTAAATGTGTTTTTATCTTACTTATTTGTTGAGAGAGAGCGAGAGAGCTGGGGAGGGACACAGAGAGAGGGAGAGAGGAAATCTCAAGCAGGCTCCATGCTGTCCTCCCAGAGCCGGACATGGGGCTTGAATTCACGAACCATGAGATGATGACCTGAGCCGAAATCAAGAGTCAGGCACCTAACCGACTGAGCCACCCAGGGGCCTCAGCACCAAATATTTTTTTAACAACGTGTGGGGATATCCTTCATGAGCCTCCATTGATTTATATTTTTCACTAAGCCTCATATGATGTGTTTATTGTAATGTAATTTGAACATAAGAGGGGAAAAAAGACAAATTTCGTCACAAACCACATTAATTAATATTATTAAATATGGCATAAAATGCTACAGATATTTCCGGCTTTATAGAATAGAACTGAATCATAAGAATAGAATTGGTGATTTCTTAACTGAAGACAAAATCATATTGCCGTGCTTCTTTTTAGCAAGGACAGTGACAATTAGAGAGAAATTGTTAATAAGAAATGTTCTAGAAAAAGTGGCTTATTCCGCTATATCTTTCACATAGCCAGAAGAAAAATTGTATGATAACAATAATGATAAAGGAAATAAATTGGGGAATATAGCAGATGGCTGGAGGAAAAAAATGACCATATTTATTTCCTTCCTTCTCTTATGCATGCCCCTTTGCAATGTGACTTTGCAGCTACTGGAACCAAAAGGTGAACTCTGCTTTCCCTCCATTTGCATCTGGTCTGGGTTTGCATCTGGTCTGGCCTTGTGACTTGCTTTGAATAACAGAACACAATGGAAGTAACATCATGCCAGCTGCAAGCCTAGGCTTCAAGTGCCCTTGGCACTTCTCCTCTCTAGGTGTGAAGTCTCAGCCTCCATGTGAGCAAATCTGAGCGAGCCCGCTGGAGGATGAAAAACCACTTGGAGCAAGGATGTGCCATCCCAATTGGAACCATCCTAGACCAGCCAGGTCTGGTGATTAGCTGCAAGTGTATGACTGAGAATATCTGAGACCAGAAGAACTACCTAGATAGGCCCAGCCCCAACTGCTACTGCATAGAATTGTAGAATAAATAAAGGGTTGTTGTTTTAAGCCACTAAGTTTGGGGGGGGGTTGTTATTCAGGAACTAATTCAATGGTTCAGGTTAGTTTCTCTCCTGAACCATTTTAATCACCTTTCTGTATTCTACCTTTCTACTGTATTCCTACTCTCAGTCTACCCACATATTACTGTCAACTTCGTTTACTAAACACCATTCTTACTCTATTACTTTTTACTCAAAAAATGTTCGGTGACTCTTGATTGCACATGTAACAAAGTCTCAGCAACTTTAATCTGGTTATTCAAGGCCTTTCATGATTTCTCCACAACTTAAAATTCCAATCTAAGTTTCTGCTGCTTTTCTCCATGCACCCTCAATTTGGTCAAGATGAGTTATAATGCCCTAAATCATCGATGGGACACCATTCTGATTGAATAGTTCATCATTCATTTAATACGCGTCTTACTCCATAGCCTAATAGATGGGAATTTTTTTTTTCTGAAATTGACTCTAAGATAATTCCTGATATTCTAGACATTAAAATACAAAAATATAATGTGGCTGAGATTTGAGGCAAGAGTCTTCATTGTTTTCCACGTGTCTTATATTTCCCGCCTCCTCTCCCTGTCTAGAACAATTCCCTCTGCTTATATACTTCAGGTCTGCATATTAAAATTCTACCTATTGAAAAATCTATTCCAATGTCCCCTCTCTTAGAAATCCTTGAGAACCTTTCTCTTCACTGAGACGAATGTAATCACTCCTACATGAAGTCCCCAAGAAAATGATTGGAACCACTCATAGGCACTTGTCACTTCCTACTCTGTACTGGGAAATTTTTTTCACTGCTTTCAATTGTCTTCAGGTCGAGGGCAATTCAGCATTTATTGAATATCTCACACCCTCTTTTTGCAATGCTAGCGCAAAGGTCTAAGTACAATGTCTACTGGTTATTACACTATATATTTGTTAAGCAAGTAACTCAATGAAAAACACACGTATAACAAACCTCAGGTTTCTAACACTTCATTATTATTCTGTCACTAAGTAACCATGTGACCTGAGGCAGATTACTTAACCTCCTAGGGCTGAGGCCTCAAAGGACCTAACAGATGAGATAATGCATGTGTGAATACCCTGTATAAACTACAAACTATAAAATCAGTTCGAGGTGTTAGCATTGTTTCCTATTCTGAGAAATGAGGCAGTTGAACCTGATCTGTTTCTTTTTTTTCTTAATGACCCATACAAGCAGCATTCCACAATGATATGCTTACAAGTTGTTATTTTTTCCTTAAGTATGTTGGCTCAAAGTGTGAAGTGACTTAAAAACCAGTTACAGAACCTGCCTCTTAGAAAGTGTCGCTTGGTGTCTGATGCACCAGTGAATATCCCTACTGTGGTCATCCCAGATAGCTTTTCACCATGTGGACATGTCAGGTGAGACTAGAAGTCTTACGAACCAGTGCCAATCAAGCCTATTCCTGGCACTCTGAGATCAAAGGAGTCATTCTCACAAAGAAGAAGATAGGGTTTATTATGGCAATATAAGTCACCCGAGAGTTTAGTTCCAAACTTTTTTTATTACCTAAAACTTTTATTAATAAAAGTTGACTTAAAACATATTAAGAGTTCGATAGTTTAAAGAATCACCTCTCAGAAACAGGCATGTAGTGATTGGCGTTGGCTGTAATGCTACATCATAAATAACATGAGTGCTACAGAGTCTTGGGCCCCACATCTCTACATTGTGATGGATTTGCCGGTTCAGTTCAATACAGTTCAATTCAATTCACTTTGATTCAATTTACATTTGTTTCAATTCAAGGTAGCATTAGGGTATTATGGAAGGAAGGTCGGCTTTATTTCAGATCTTAAAATTCACAGACTTCAACATCCACTACCTTTTTTATCATATTTGGCAACTCACCCAATCTCTCTAAACAGTAATTTCCTCATCTGCAAAAAGGGGGTAATATTAGCCACCTCATAACAGATATAATGTCCCAAACACAACGATTGTATCATCCTCCTCCTCCTTCAATTCATGTCAGTTCAATTTGACTTAATTCGACAAACATCAACTATTTATCAACTACAATGCCGAGACATAGCATGGGATTATCGTGGCATCATTGCAAATGTGGGCTTCTGAGAATGCTACGCAATTCAAAAGTTTATCCCTAGGAAAATACATGTAATTTGATGAAAGAATGAGGTTGTAATGGACAATGGTACAGATGTATTTAGTGTAGAACACAAAGTGAAGGGATATTTGGAGATTCTGTGGCTAGGAACACATGCGGGTCTTTAGAAAACTCACCAAGAGACATCTCATTGTGGCAGGTATCAGGATCTTAACCATGACTTTCCAATTCCAACAATGAGTTGACAGGAGATGTTAGAAAGTTTTCTATCAGCTCTGAATGTTAGTACATTCCCTCACTTAGGAATTTAATTCCTCCTGAGCATTGATTAAACTTATAGCATATTATAAATAATTTATAACATTAATATATAACTCATTCTCCCGACTTTCGATTACAATGCACACGGAATCTGCAAATGTTTAAGGGTGTTTTCGACAGAATATATTATGATATTATAATACACAATCCCAAAATCTCAACAGCTAAACATATAGGGTTTATTACTTGCTCCTGCAAAATCTGTTATTTGCTGGGTGATACTCCCAGGCAGCTGTCCTCCATGCGATTCAATGATCCAGGCTGTTGTTGTTCTGTCATTTCAACAAACAGCCTCCATGTTTTCCACCCAAGGAGAGATGAAAGAGACTGAAAAATTGTATAGGGGCTTGTCACCTGCCTCCATTTCAGAGGGACACATGTCACTTCTGCTTATGTTTCATTGGCCATTATTAGTCACATAGCCCTGGCTTACTGCAAAAGGACTGGGAAACTCTGACTCTCATATGCCCAGAAAGAAAAGAATGCCCAGATATTGATGATTTATTACTAATTCAGTGAGAAGATCACAAAGGAAGGCCTGATGTTTTCTCTGTGAAAATTTGGTGTCTTGGTATACCCTACTTCCCGAAAAAGATGAGTAAGTCTCCTTGAATTTTACGAAGAGAGTATTCTCCCATAACCATGTCAGTGAACATGACCTGACTAGAAGGCATGAGTAAATCTAAGTATTGCAAGGATGGACTTTACTGGATCCCTCTTGTGGCCCACTTATCTCTGTTTGGCCAGACTTCTTTCTCCAGCCACTGCTGCAATAACCAGTCCCACATGGGCTTCGATCAGCTTCACTCAGATGCAACCTCACTTTGGGGCTTTGTCATGAACTGCCCACCATGCCCTGGATTTTCTGATGCTGCAACATAGGATACCTACAGAATCCCACTCAGAACCCAAATGTGTGAATGAATGAATGAAAGGATTAATAGACAAATCATTCCCTCTTCCACTCTCTCAGGCAGATAGGTCTGAGATGCATTTCGTTAGGCTCCTCGGAAAGTCCCATGGGTTAAGCAACCCATGTCACATAGTAGTGGTCAAACTGTTCATGCATCCTTGTCCTGCTGTTTCCTCGTATTGCATTAGGGGGAACCCGGGCAAAAACTGAATATAATAGGACAATTTTTAAAACTTGAAACTCCTCTGCACTCCATAATGCTTAATAGGGTAGACTGGTAAGGAGAGGGTCTGGTATTGTGATTTATAAGAAGAAATTTATATTTGGTCTTCATCCCCATTTCTGGAACAGAGTTCCTAAAATCCTTGGAATTTCCTAAATAATAAGAGCAGAAAAGGTATCTTTGTTATGCTAATGAGGTGACTTTTGGACCCCACCCAAGGATGAGGGCTGGTTGCCAGAACCAACCATGTGATTAGAGATTAGGAACTTTCAGTCCCACTGGGGATGGAATAGGGCTGGAAAGTTGAATCAATTGCCAATGATGTAATCAATCATGTCCATATATGGAAGCTTCTGTAAAAACCCAAAGGACAGAGTTCAGAAGCCTCCTGGTTGGTGAATACCAGGAGATTGAGGGAGAGTTGCAATCTCATAGAAGGCATGAAAACTCCATGTCCTTTCCCCTTACCTTGCCCTATGCATCTCTTCCTACCTGGTGTTCCTGAGTTATATCCTTTCATAATAAACTGGTAACCTAGTAAGTAAAATGTTTCTCTGAGTTCTGTGAACTGCTCTAGTGAAGTAATCAAACCCAAAGAGGAGTGTCATTAGAATCTCCAATTTGTAGCCAGTTGGTCAGAAACACAGGTAACAACCTGGGCTTGGAACTGCCATCGGAAACTGGGGAGAGGATAGTTTTCTAGGACCTCGTAAACTGTGGGGTTTTATTCTATCTCTAGGTAGACAGTGTTGGAATTGAGTTGAATTCAGTTAAATTGTAGGACACCAAGATCGTGTTGGGGAAATGCTAAGGTGACATGGGGGGAAACTATCCCTCCCATGTTGGAAGTGGTACCAGAACCATTTTAGTGGGCATTTTGTAAAGGATTAATGAGACACTGAAAAGAAAAGATTGAAATGTCTTTCCTCTTGGAGTTCAATGTTATTAGAATTTAATGTATCATGACAGCCCGAGCAAGGTTGGTCAAGAGCAGAAGACGCTCAGGATCTCTAGAGTAAATCTGATCATAGGGGTCCAGGTGGGTCTTGGCTGTTGACTTAGGCCAGGATCTAGCACAATGTGAAGGTGAGGTTGGAACATGGGCTTTGTGAACTTGGCTTGAGACAGGCTAGCTGTGCATTTATTTGAGTGCAATCTACGCAACTGTAAAAACGAGATCCCAGTTACAAGGCAGTATGGGTCATGATAGATGAGGGTTGCCCTAAGGAAAGGCACTTCTGTTTCCTGCCTGCTCTGTAAACCACTGCTGAGCAGCAAGGTTAGAGTCAGTAAATGTTGGTCATCAGACAATGGGCAGGATTCTACAAAGCATGTGCTGCGTATAACACCAGGTTCTGCAGTTCTTGCTGCCAGAGTTTCTTGAAAGTAGACTTGGGCCTACAAACAGAACAAACTGTGTCAACAGCAATATGAGAGCTGCCGCTGTGTGGATGGAAGAAGCACCCTTACCCCAAAGGAGAGAATTCACATGAGTCAGGGCAGCAGAGTGCTGGAACTAGATTAAGGTAGAACTGATCCAGGAAAAAGAGAGACTTATTTGTGACAGCCACTTGGAAACTAGATTTGGAGAATGAAGTTTTTTTTATTATTATTATTATTTTAGAGATACAGCGTGAGTGGGAGAGAGCGAGAGAGGGAGAGGGAGAGACAGAGACGGAGAGAGAGAGAGAAAGAGAGAGAGAGAGAATCTTAAGCAGTTTCCACACCCAGCATAGAGCCTGAAGCAGGAATCAATCCCACAACTCTAGGATCATGACCTGAGCCGCAGTCAAGAGTCAGATGCTCAACCGATTGAGCCATCCCAGCGCCCCAGAGTATTTTAGGCCTTATGTAAGAATAGCAGACAGTAAGGCGGCACCATGGTTATAGATATGAGCCACATGCTATGGATTCCTGACAGGTTTCTCATCCTTCTGGTCCCTCAAAGATGGGAGATTGAATCTGTTTCTGCGACAGCTTTGGGAGGGTTTACATTTCTTGACTTTGGGCTACTGTGGTTTTGTGCTGTGCTAATTTAGCTAAGCTGGAACCACATTCCCCAGAGCACCCCCTCACTTTATGGCTCCAGACCACTATTGGCCACCAGAAAATTCTGCACGAAGCTGGGAAGCGGAGTGCAGATGCAGTTGTGGTCATGTTGGAGGGCTGGCAGCATGGCCAGCAGGAGTTGCAGCTCACGTACGTGGCCACAGGGGCCGGCTCTCCTGGTCAGTGTGCAGCAGCGACCCAGCCCGTTCTCCACCACCTCCCACCAGGGCTCCTCCTTTGGCTTCTCTGACTCCCACCCAAGACCCTGTCTACTCCTGTGATAATGGGCTGGCGGCTTCTTCCGCAGGTGACTCACATCTACAAGGTCGGAGGCTTAGAAGCAGTGCGACACCTGGGTGGGTTCTGCCTTGTCCACGTGAATTCCAACTTGCACTTGCCGTTCCCCACTTCACAACCAGCCTTCCTTTTCCCCTGTCAGCCCTGCTCATGCCAGGCCCGGAACCAGATACAATAGCCCTACATGAACTGTCTTACCAGTAACCAGAATTGTACATGGTAAAATCCCTGTGACAAGTCCCTTATCGGATATCACTCCTAGTCAATTTGCTTCGGATCATACACTGCCTAACGTCATGGCCAAACAAAGATTTCGGTTTTACAGCTTTGGCCCAGAGGTGTGTCAACCTTTTTGCACAGATTTCACTTGTGCTATGTACAATATGGGAGGAAAGGGGGAGATTGGGGTGGGAACCATAGGTTGCAAGAGAGTGCTCCAGAAGATGTCCCCAGTTTTAACACAAGAGCACAGCTGACATCACAACATGAAATCTATTCAGAGAAGAAGGAAGGGAAGAAAATGAGTGGAGCAGGCAAGGGGGAGACAAGAGAGCATGTGCCTCAGTAGGGGAAGCAGCAAACCCCCCAAGCTGATTGCTATCAGATGGGAATAGACACCCAAAATTGCTAGATTTCATTTTCCTAAAAAGCTGGAAATTCAAATTCTTATTCAAAACTTCCCAATTTTAAATGTCTGCAACAACAACAAAACCAAAAGCTAATGATTTTTTTAAGTCAATGTTTAAGCCTAACAAATCTATCTATCTATAAGTCAGATCTAGCCCAGGTTAAGCATGGATTCCAGAGCCAGATTTCCTAGTTTCAAACCCACGTTCCACCATTTAACTACATATGTAATCTTGGTCAAGTTACTTCTGGGCCTCAGTCTTTAAACTATAAATTGAGACCAATGGCATTAATCTCATAGGATGCCTATGAGGATCAAATAGTTACTAATACACTTATTTGTTTCTAAGACACTACCAAATGTAGGCTGAACCATTATTTTAGGTTTCCCCAAGAAAGAAAAGATGGCTGCTAATTAACCTGTGACACAATGGCTTCTTATCACTTAGACTTGTTGTTGTAGAATTATTGAAGGAGTTCTTTCAGAGGATTTTGACATAGATTTTTTTTAATGTTTATTTATTTTTGAGACAGAGAGAGACAGAGCATGAACAGGGGAGGGTCAGAGAGAGGGAGACACAGAATCTGAAACGGGCTCCAGGCTCTGAGCTGTCAGCACAGAGCCCGACGCGGGGCTCGAACTCACGGACCGCGAGATCATGACCTGAGCCAAAGTCGGACGCTCAACCGACTGAGCCACCCAGGCGCCCCAACATAGATTTTTTTTTTTTTATCACTTATATATATAAAGGAAATATAAGTGAAATAATCAGGTTTGGTATTCTTAAAACCTCTACATTAGGAGGCAGACAACTAAGAATTAGCTTTCAACTTTGTGCTTTTCCACAAAGTGTCATCCCTGCTACTACCAAGAATGTCGGTGATGTCACACCTTTTAAAAGAGTTCTCCACCATTGTCTCCAGGAATTTCTTCCAAGTTGCTGACACCCACAGAAGAAGGTTTGATCTTACCAGAAGATGTCAGATGGAGAATTGTCAGACAACAGAAAGATTTGTGTTATTTTTGAATGGTCCTTAAGTTAAAGATTGTTGCTAAACACTCAAAGGATTTCATTTGTCAATCATTTACCAGGAACAACAAAAAATTCGTGCACCTACATAACTGCCATTTGGCTGAGAGTGACCATCAAAGTGGCATAGACTGTAAGACATTTTCCTACATATTAAAACATTAAAAGAAGTATATTAAGTTTTGTCCAATAGAGTCCAAAGCTTGTAGAAGAGTGTTTGATAAATAAAGGTAAGCAGAATCTAGATAAAGGGGAAACCTAGTATTATTACTTAAGTCTCAGTTCTATCATGAATTATCTGTATGGCCTCAAGACATTAATCTTTTCACCTATAAAATAGGTATAATCTGAGTTGTATTGATTAAATGTGACAGTACCTAGGTGAATGGATGGTCCTGTTTATGTCAATAAACAGTGGATCAGAGTCTCTGAGGGGTGGAAGAGACAAACTTAGAGAAAGAAAGGAGTACAAAAGCGTTCACAGACTGGGTCTTTCTGGGAAGGGCAGACTGAATAATACAGTTCCTTGGAAAAATAAAAATAAAAGACCCATAATGTTGGTTTTTTAAAGTAATCTCTAGGCCCAACATGGGGCTCGATCTCACCACCCCGAGATCAAGAGTCTCATGCTCTACCAACTTAGCCTGCTAGGCGCCCCTACGCATCACATTGATTTTGACGACAAATGTAACTTGTTGAAGGCAAGAACAAACAGAAAAACTTTATCGGGAAAGAGAGGAAATAGCAGAGACGCTATCTGCCTAAGTCAGACGTTCTGATTTGGAGCTCTTAGATAGCTTGAGTCAAAGCTGTTCCATGTGACCTAGGACGTCTGGTCACAGCAAGTTCCCTGCGAGAGCCACTGTTTATGATGCTGAGGTTGTGGGGCCCCATTTGCCCATTGAATCACAGAGTCCCTCCTCTGAGAGAAAAACCGCGTTGCCTCGGCTTTTTGTTCCTAAATTATATCAGTTTGGCCCCTTCCCCACCCTAAGCCTCTGGATGTATCAGGACTTGGAGACTGAGGCAGTGTTGGAGAGAAATGAGGCAGAAGAAGGGCCACCCCTCTCCTATCCCACCTTCCATGGTTACAAATGCTTCCTCAAGCTGCGCGGGGCATTGTATATTTCATTTACAATGATTGTACAACAGCTGTATAATCGATGTTGTTGAAGATAGGAGTGTTGCTCAGAGTGCAGGATAAATGTCCACAGTGAGCTGCAAATGTGAATAAGAATGGCCCTGCCTGCATAGTAATTGGTATTATTATCAGGATGAATGGGAAAGCCACATATGGATGGATGGGTGGGCCTTTGAAAGGGTGCAGCATGAGAGACTAACGGTAGCGCTTATTTTCTCTTATCTACGTCTGTTCTCTCAAATAACCAGGCAGGGGAGGTGGAGGAAAGGGGATAAGAAGTGGGAATGTACTGGGGAAAGATGGAAGCTCCTTATCTGCTATTCCATAGCATGCCTGTTTTTCTCTGTCAGTGCCCACTCTTATTAATTGCAGCCAAGTAGATCGCCTATCCCCTCCCTAAAAAATAAAAAAATAAAAAAATCTGTTACAAAAGGATAGAGGCACAGGCCCAGGTGAAGGGGGCAGGGGCGAGGGGAGACATAGGGAAGAGAAACACTTCAGGTTAATTGGAGATGAGAATATAAAATACTCGTCTTAAAGTGTGTGCTTCAGTCATGAGAAGGAAAGTGTCGAGATCATAATGTTTTCTGTGCGGGATTCAACACAGCATGGGTGTTTTAAAACAAGCGGTAATCATTTCTCACGGAGAAATTATAAGCTGCAGCTCCAGGCTCAGGACAAGCACATGGGAGACTCGTTCTTTTCATTTCTCCAGGGAGACACAAGGAGACACTTGGTAGTGAGCGGCCGAGTCCCTTGAACCAAATGGCAGAGTTAGTGATGGAGAGAATCATACAGTTCAATGTGCTCAGTGCTTTATTCATGCGGAAAGAAACGACACAGAATTCTTCTAGAATTCGGAAAAGTAGGAGGGAAGAAATTTTGGTTTGGAAAATCAAACTGCCTGGCTTCGAAAGAGATTGGGAAGCAAAGTGATCAACTTTGTAATCAGGGAAGAGCACAACATTGTTTACAATGATTTCTTTGCCAAAGCTGGCTGTGTTCGTTCTTTTAAAGACAAGACCTTCCGAGCCTGATGCAAAAGCAGCCTCTGCGGGGTTAGATAGTGCTTTGCTTGCTCTCGTCCTGGATTCACCCATGTGGCATCTGAATCTCTATGCGGTCGCCGGTTAAAGATTCATTTTTACTAGAAATAATTTCTCTAAAGTAATAAACAACACACTGTATAATATCAAGTTAAAAATTCTTAGAAATAAATGCAGAGAAATTAGTTACAATTATTCACATAGTTCTTCAAAATGGTAGCACATGAGAAGAAAGAGGGGTCCCTCTCACCCTTTTGTGAAGACCCATCTTTGTTTACTGCATTCCCAAGTATTAGGAGATTGCATGAACCATTTGCATAGGATAACTAACATATACCACATCATTTGCACGTCTGCAAGTACACGTGAGTAACCGTAATTACACGTGACACCAATTACTCTATTACTTTGTATTAAATTATAATGGAAAATTCCACTAGAGAATTGAAGCCTAATTGCATCTTAATTTGCATAATTTTGCATATTAATTACATCTCAGATGAATAATAAATTTCAGCAGATTTTTAATTTATGCATAGACACAAAAACAAGTGGAGAAATAATTTAGAAAAAAAAATACCAGCAACTATTACTTAGGGCATTCAACTAATTTTGCTTAGTTTAGCAAAACAAAACTTGGTTTGTTTAATATAGCATCTTTAGGCTGATTGCTGTTTATTGCACAATATGTCAGTCTTGAAACATAGGTGCAGACATGGCTTTTCTTAATAAAAAAAAGTGTTCAATTACAGCATTTCAAGTTTGGGATTTTATATTTTGATAAAACTGTCGTGGGGATAACATCATTTAGTTGGAAATATCTATAATTGTGATGTATTTTATTGAGGTTTAATTTCTGTTGCAGTTATTTTAAATGCAAGGTATTATGAAAAACAGGATGTAAAGATATCTTGGTGAAGGAGATCACTAATAAATTATGCCAACGTTTTCTAATTTTGAGTCCATTATGAAGTCACCCAAGATTGTTTCAGCGATTTTGCATGAACGATTCAGAGTGAGAAATTCCGTACAGTTTTGTGTTGCAGGGTATAACAATTTAGAAGAATGGCTTTTAGAGATTACTACTATTTTCTAATTGTTTTCTTTGTTTTTCCTTGCCTGCATGGTAAACAGTAATAATTCCTGACTGCTAGAGACCTTGGTTTTAAATTTAGTCACCCTTGCTTCAGATTTATCAAATAAGCAGAGGGTTTATTTCTCTGGGCTAATTCGTGCATTTTAGTTGCATAGCTATATCTAGGCTGACAGTCATTAGAAAACACCGATTTTGTGTTCCTCAGATGACAGTATGTAACGGAAAATTCATCTCATCCACTTCGTGCCTAAACCCAAGCCTTCATGTTTTATACCTGCTGCCACTGTTAGGGGAAAACCCTTAGCTCTGCCTCCGCTAGGTCTAATACTGTGATCATTTGCCAAATTATACGAAAGAAGAGGATGACAACGTTCTAATAAATCAGGAAACTGTCAGGATTAATAATCTCAGCCGTCCTCTGTTTTCCTATAAAAGCCCTACTAGTATCAAATATTTTCCAGTTTGTTTTGCAGTGAAACTGGGCCTGTGCCAGCCTGGCGCATGTGAACTCTAAGAGGCCGTTCTATATGTCTTTTATCACATTAATCTGGATTTCACAACTGTGCTGGTTCAAAAGGCTGTAAGCAGGAATTCTTTACAACATATGTTCCCCTTCTCCGGTTACCGATCACTGTTATTATTTGGTATTTAATACACAACGCTTTGAGCTAAAGGTCTGGATTTGTCTTTGTGTCCTTACATTTCAATATTTTCCATTTGCATCCAAAAAAAGTTTGCCTTGTTCTTAGTAAAAATAAAGATTCGTCAGTGCTTTCTCTTTTTACACCAATTTCTATCAGGTGCTTGACTCTGGTCTTGGATTTCCGTTAACCAGGTTACCGTCCCGGCGGTACCTGTGTTTATTTCAATGTTTAAAAGGTGAAATACTTCAGCTATCAAAAAACAGAACTACATCAATGATTGTATCTGTCCCTTTACTTTTTTGTTCAACCCTTTTGACCAGGTTCTAATATGAAAGAGATTTGAGCTGGATGAATCGCTCAGAAGAACCAATCCTTCCAACATTTAAACAATGGTTCCCTCTTGTGGCAACACTTGAGCACTGCGATTTAAGAAGGTGGGGGGCTAAAAATCTCTTGCGACATTAAAACAGATTACTATGAAACAAACAGCATTAATCTGCTTGCAGATAATATTTGGAGTCATTCCCAGGTCCCCCAGGACCTATTGTTACCTATTTTCAGTCAGGTACAAGTTTTGGAATTTATTGAGAAAGAATAGCCAAGCAGCCTGATGCTTATTACAGGCAGTACTAGGGGGAAAAAACCAACTCTCTTTGAGGTACGGTATCCATATTTTAGGACAGTTTTGAAGGTGTCAGTGTGCATGTTGGGAAAAAAAGACAGGTTAGCCTTTCACTGAAAGCTTTGGGAATGGACTTAGAACTTCACCATTCACTATTCATTATCTCTGGAGGGAACGTTGCTACTGTAGAATTAAATCTAGACTACGCTTGCTTTCTGAGGCATTTTATTCTCAAAGTTCATCTGAGAGGGGAAAAATCTGACACTTAACCAGTTGTTCAAAGATAGTCTTTCCAAGCACCTTTGATATATGCTTTCAAAGATTTATTTTGAGTCGAATTTCCCCAGGGGCGACCATCTTATACTCTCCAAATTACTGTGATAAAGAGCATTCTTCTGACACAGCAGCTATAAACAGCCCACAAATGCTTTCTTTCAGTGTTAAACTATGTTCAGAACAGCAACAGCCAAGAGATGTCCCTTAAGCAGATTTTTTTTCTCAAGATCATGTTTAATGTAAAAGTAAAGTGTTGTTAGTGACAGAGACAAGAAGCTGTTCTCGTGGTCATATGATCATGAGTATCTACAAAGGGTTGCAGCCATCCGCGCAAGATGGATGCGATGTTTTCTTAGCCCACTTCAAAGTCTTGAGTAATAAAGATGCCATCTTTCAATTCTACTCTAAGGATCCTTGTTAGAGAATGAAAGCATTCATATTTGTCAAGCCATTTTCAAGCCACAGTCCTTCTCATGCACCACAGAGTTTATTTACAAAAAAAGTTTAACATGGGAACTGAAGGCTCAGGGCGGAAATGGTCGCTAGTGCTGGGCGTCCCGGGGAGGGCGGTGAAACAAGGGAGCTAGTTGCCAAGAAGCGAGAGCACAGAGATCATGTAATGACTAAGAACATGTGGCTTACTCTTCTGATTCCAAGTGAATGCCTCCTTCCCTCCCCTCCCCCGCCTACCCCAGGCTGAGCCACCAAATGACAAGTCTCTTCCCTTCATGGCTGAGGCAGCGTGGACACCACAGGCCACCCCTGCATATTTTACTGACCACCCTCCATTTTGTGCAGCCGCGCACAGGCAGCTCATTTTTAACTATCCACCTGCAATGTGAGTCATGTAAGCAGCTCACAGAAGAGGAAGATTATATTCAGGAAATAGGATTAGCATCAATTTAATTTGTAGCTGGAACTCCAAAATTGAAAAGGACTTTCTTCAAATAGGGGCCCTTTTTTTTGTTGATTGTGTTTCCCCCAGTGACTTTTGCTACCCCTTTCTGTCCTCACTGGGGAGGGAAATGTCCCATTTACACCTCTTTTGTCACGCTCTCTAAGGTCTGGTGTGCATCTCCCTGGGGAGTTAGTGCCTAGCTTCCTTTCTCTACACTTTTCTCACAGCCTTTTTGTTCACTATGATTGTATAAAACTTAATCAAATAATGACTGTGAAAAGCTCGCCGTATAAATGCACAGTTATTGGCTCTTGTGGATATGTATTTTTAAGTCGCCGTCAGCTGGTTTTTATAGAATAGGTACTTTCAAACTCTTCATTTTTCCCTGTTCTCATTCGCTGTCTCTATCTCTGTCTCTCTCTGAGATTAGCAGTGTAATTCATCGGCACAGGAAAAATACAAGATAAAAAACCATTTGGCTTTTCACCTTCCATCTCTTAGAAGAACACTTAGTTCCTATGAAATTTGCAAAACAAATAAGGACACAGAGAGAACTGTAACGTAATGGCACCTATATTTTAAAGTTCCAGTAAAATTTCAAATATGGTATTCAAGGTTTGGGGATGATGTATATTTTCCAGTTTGTTTGTTTGTTTGTTTTTGCCAAAGAAGTTTGTTTGTTTTTTTTATCTGTAAATAGCCGTATATTCTAACTATCATTTATAAAAGAAAAGATACCTTAACAACAAGGAATAGGTAGAAAGAACATAATCTCAAAGAGTAAAAAGGGCATCCTTTTCATTGGCTATATTTAGCTTTAGAAAATAATCACTCCACTTTCCTTATTTTTCTCCATTGTGCTTTCTCATCAATTAGATCGGTTAAACGTCTATTTGGAATAGGGCTAGTCCACAGACCAGCATCTGGGACCTACCAGTTTGCCCACTTTGTCGTTGGTCAACGTCACCTCCTCAAGTGATTCCCCCTTAATTTGCCATATCACAATGAACAACTTCGCCGTTCATGCTGTCATGATGTCCTGTTTCATTTTCACCATTTTATTTTAAATTTGGCCGGTATTTAACTTGTCTCCATCTTCAGACTGTAAACCCCTTGAGGTCAGAAATTCCTGTAATTAAACATTTTCTACGAAGCACTCCATAAATTTCAGTTGGCCACATAAACCCAGGTCTAAAAGAAAATGATATATGGTTCATGCAAGAGTTGATTTTCCCTCCTAAAGACCTATAACTCCTTATAGGCATGTAGAAAAAGGGTTAGAAATGTTAGAAGGTAGAGGAAAAAGCCAAAATTAAAGAAAAAGAACTATTAGAAGGTGGAATTGATCACATCCACACGTGATAGCAATGAGGGCAAGTGCCCAAGAAGATGGAAATTTCCCCAACTGTTCTATGTTCAACCACCAAATCACATATGCATATATGTCAAAAAGTTTCTAGAACCTTGCTCTAATGAAGACCACAACCTAAGCTTTAGCTATAAGGAGGAAATAGATGCTTCTTACTAGTCTTGTCCTTGGCCAAACACTTCTGTTTTACAGATTCTCTTTGGCGAACTTGATTCCTGATGGCTAGGGTTCAGAGACCTCGGGTATCGTGAGCCTGTGGTTTTTCAGAGTTGGAAAGTCTTCAGGAAATGACCTGTCTCAACCTTCCCAATGTATGGAAGAGGTATTGAGAGTCAGAAGGACAAAATAAACTCATTTTCTGACTTCCCAGCCAGTGTTTTTCCCACTCAAACTATTAGATTGACAGAAGGGAAAATCATGTGGCAATTTGTGCTTTTTAAAAGAGAATTTTTAGAGGTAATCTAATTATTTTTATATTGCATTAAGAAAGGGAGAAGGAAAGGAAGAGCAAGCCGCCAAAATCAGCAAGGTGAACTCTACAGAAAACCTGGTTTTCATCAGCTCGTCATAGCCTTGGGAGCCAGACCAGGGCCCAGAGGAAAATCCAGGGCTGATCCATTCTTGGCAGAAAGTGGTTTTTTTTGGGTAAGCCGCCCACTAGCCTTTCTTTCCTCCCATCTTCTAGATAAAAATGAGTGTTTAAAAACTGTGCTAAAATTTTCAAAAACACCTTAAAAAGATTCCATTACTTAAAGTGATTTGGATAATTGTGTTCAATGGTAGCCATTATTTAAAAATATAATTAGTTGCTGAACTCAGAGAAGGAGGGAAATTTCTGCAGGTGTTTCTCATTATTTGCTATGCATACAAAATATCTGCATAAATTACCATTATTATTCCAATGTATACTAAGAGACAATAAAGCATTAGCAAGCAAAGAAGAACGCTGTTGACCCACAGACTGTGAGAGAGGCCTGGATCCACAGTAATAGTGTGCTGGCCTTCAGAGCTATTGTTGCACATGTGCAACTGCATTCAGGATTGAAAGAAACAATTTTGCACCTGTAACAATATTACATATGGAACGTAACTCCATCAGAAAGATATTGAAAATGGAGGAGGGGGCAGGGAGAAACAGCCACAAAACAATGTGAAAGGGAACTGCGTATGCTCTAATTGTTTCAGAAGGTTTACACACGCTGTAGGTGGGTATTTGGGATATATTTTTTTTGCATTTATAGCCCCCCCTAGAATACACAAATGAGCTTTTGTTTTAAGTATGTGGTGCATTTCACACATTTTTCTTAGATATTTCTAGAGTTTGATAGCAATGTCATTATCAGCACGGGTCCAACAGAACTTTCTGTGTAGAAAGTTCTACATCATAGAACTGTTCTACATTTGCACAATCCAATACCAGTAGCCGTGTTTGGCTACTGGACACATAAAATGTGGCCAGTGCAACTAAGGAACTGATTTTTCACGTTTAATAAATTTACGTTTAAATAACCACATGTGGTTAGTGGCTGCTGAATTGGACAGTGCAAGACAATTTAATTTCATTGAGTTGTCTTTGTCAATAAAAGTAATAACTAATATCTTTTGAGTACTTATTACCTACCAGGAACTAGGCTAAACATTATCTCATTTAATCACCACAACAAGTCTCTGAAGTCGGTACTATCACGGTTGAAGAGACTCAAGTCCGTAGACATTACATTACTTATCTTGAAGTCACCAGACTAGCATGTGAAGGAGTCAGAATATAATTTAGACAGTCTGACTCCAGACTTTTCCCTATCAAACTCTTAAGGTGGCATCAAGAAACATGCTGTTGAATTCACTCTACTTATTCACATGAATCAACTTCTGTGGGTATATAACAAGAGACCAACTGATGAATGGATGATAGAGGAATATGTCACCCTGGAGGTAAAGATGAACCAGTGATCAATCCAGTTCCAAAGGAGCTGAGTTCAAACACGAGTTAGCAAGCTTACAACCAAGGCCATTGAGATACATATGTATATGCTGAGTGACCCAAAGAGCATATCACATAGTAAACACTCATAAAATGAAAATTATGCCTCCTTCAGGGAAATCTGATACGGCATCTGGGGAAGAAAACACAGAAGACAAGTTGGGGCCTGATCATTTACTGACAAAGGGCAAAGGAAAAACACCAACTGGGAAATGAAGGTAAGTTATTGACACTTGTTACCTAATTCTGGTTTTTATTCATCATCCTTGCTTTCCATGAGTCACACTACACCAATATACCCCAGCCTCTTGGAGTTCAAGAATTTACAAACCTCCTCATGCTTCAGCCTCATCCAAGAAAGGAATAATGCTAAGAGGTTGCTCAAGGAAAGAAGGAAAACGGGAAGTTGGTTCAGCTAATTTTATCACTGTCATATATCGCAGGGGCTGTTAACAAAAGCCTACGTGGAGTCTTGCTGTCATAGTCTTTGGCATGGTCTTTGTCATGGTCTTTGTCATGGTCTTTGCTATGAAAACTTCCTGGGGTTATACACATCTACATATCTTTTGACTAAGGTAAGTAGACCCCTCTGGAGCAGAGGGGTCCAGAACATAGAAGAAAACTTTCGTTTCTTAACTGTTTACTAGGCATTTTGCACATCTTATATAGGTAAAATTATTCCCATTGAACTTCAGAGAGGTTAAGTAACTTACCCCAAATCACACAGCTAGTGAGTTAGAAATTCCAAGTTTGAACTCAAATCTACTAAATTCAAAAAACTGGCACTCTTTTTACTACTCTGACCTGCTTCTCACCGCCATACAGTAAGGTCTGTGACCCTGGCGTGAAATTCTAAATATAATCCACTCTCGTTTTTGATGTTCAATACAACCAGAGCTTAAAGACACAAACCAAATTCATGAGACTTGCATAATGACGTGTCAAAATCCTAATTCTGTCCCCTACAAGTAAATGAGACTCCCCACTCTTTAGCCCTACCCCTCTCCTTGTGACATCTCCCACAAAACTTTCCAAATTCCTAATTTTTCACAGTAATTTTACTGCTCACCTGCCCCACCTTCCTCTTGGGAACACAGTTAATTACCCCACCCATGGATTCCCATAGCCATTCTTCTGTTTGTGACACCCACTGCGCTATATTAAGAGCATTTGTTGGGGCGCCTGGGTGGCGCAGTCGGTTAAGCGTCCGACTTCAGCCAGGTCACGATCTCGCGGTCCGTGAGTTCGAGCCCCGCGTCGGGCTCTGGGCTGATGGCTCGGAGCCTGGAGCCTGTTTCCGATTCTGTGTCTCCCTCTCTCTCTGCCCCTCCCCCGTTCATGCTCTGTCTCTCTCTGTCCCAAAAATAAATAAAAAATGTTGAAAAAAAAAAATTAAAAAAAAAGAGCATTTGTTGAAGCGTCCACATCCTCCACTCTGCTACTCAAAGGTGTATTCTACTGCAGGCCCTATATGTATCTCAGTACCTGAGAAAGTTCCCGCACACAGTAGGTGCTTAAATATGTGCTGAGTGGAACCAAACAGCAAGCTCACACAAACACCAACCAAGATACATGCTTTTCTCCCCCCCTCATTGACAATTCTATGGAATGAGCCATAACAATTCTACTGTTATAGCCATAACAATATCTTCACAATTGCATTTACATATTATTTTATAATTATTTCCTTCTGACTCTGTTTCCCCACAGGAACGAGATCCCTCTGAAGGGAGTATCTTATTTATACCAGTATAGCTCATATGTTAAGAGCACGGACTCTGGAGCCACTCAGCCTATTGAGTCCCAAGTACCCCACCCCGTCCTCCTTACCAGCTTTATGATGAACTGTACCTGGGTATTAATTTATAAGGGTAACTGAGGGACAATGTGGAGAGGTCGATGCTGTTGAAACAAGAGCCATGGTGTACCACAAAAAGGAAGCACCCTATCCCGTCAGGAGGCAGCAGCAGGAATGATCGTGGAAGCATAGATCGGAGCTTTGATTTGGGTTTCGTAGGAAAGGCAAGGCAGAGCGGAATAAATAGTTCAGGATTGGCTAATTTGAATAATTCCAGTAGGCTTGGGGCTCTCAGAGTAGTCTCTAGGTGCCTGGTCCCTGCCCTGGGATGATTTAGGGCCATGGAAATATTGGTTTGGTGTGTGTTATTTAGAGAAGGAGGTGTTTGGGAGGGTCAGTTTGCATAGGAGAGGCGTGCTCCTTGGCTGAGCCTTTGCTATCTACAAGAGTCGGCTTTCCCTAGCAGGGCCAGTCTCTCCCTAGTCAACAGGATTTTTTAAGACATCGAAATATGGTCAGATGTAGGAAAAAACAAACAAACAAACAAACAAACACATGATCAATAATCAATACAATATGACTTTGACAGGCTGCTCACTCTTGCCTGCCTCATCTGTAAAATGGGGATAAAAACACAACCTCGTAGGATTGTAGCAAAAACTAGATGAAGTGTGTGACATATAGGATATGATATAAAAATCGGCATTTGTCATGCTAGCACCTCTCGCATGCCTCCCACAAAGCAGGGCGTGCTCGAAAAGCCCTGAATGAACGAACGCGTGAATGAGCGAGCAAGTTCCCATGATTATGCACCTTCGTGTCAGGCCACCAGTATTTTCAATTTCTTAGAAACAGAAAATGAATCTGTGGGTAAAATTGGCAGCGGAGCGGAAAGATGAATCAAATCTAGAGAAAGAATCTGATTCCCAGCCACTAAAGTGTTGCTGTCGCTTTCCTGTAGTGCTTCTTTTAGTCCATCTATCCCTGTCTCAATATTTAAGGCAGGCATTTGTCTTTTGGGTTTCTTTTGGCAGCGCTGCAGTCATCAAATGAAACATAATTTCCCCCATCCATAACCCAGTGAAGTTTAGTTGGACCACTACTCTCACTCCCCATTTTAAAAAGAAAATTTGCATCTTCAGACATCAGCGGCATGAGACGACCTACGAAAGAAGTGTGCATTAAGCTTCTAAAGAGACTTTTCCTTTATTATCTGTGTATAGCATCTACCTAATGGAAAACGAAGCAATGGCATCCATCTCTTTCAACTGTCATTAAAATTCAGTGGAATCCAATGAACTCTCCTTGTTACAAGCAGAGAATCTGGTATCATTCTCTACTTCTAGTGAATCTGGCATCTCGGGTGCATAGACATTCAGAGTCGGAGAACTGGATAACGTTGGACCTCACCCCTCGATTTCCAAAGAAGAAAACAGATTCACATGCCCCCTCTGCCATTTCTTGTCAACAATCCTGGAAAAAAGGAATCATTTCTATGTGTTTAGGACACCCAGAATAAGGTCTTGCTTTCTCAAACCAGCACTGTGACCTGATGAGTGCAGACATTTTACTTGTATTCATACAAGGAACTTACTTTGGTGAACAATGCCGCGTGCGGCTAATGTACCCTTGATGTCGAAAGCACAGCGGAAATAGCCCGTATTATAACATGAATAAGTAACTGATCCTCTTATTCATAGATGTCAATAGCTGTAGTGGAAACGGTGTTGGGTGGAGTCATCCAGAGGCTCCAATTTGCTAACCTCTGGCTATGTGACTCTGTGCAAATTATTGTATAGAGTCTCCGTTTTCTTATCGGTAAAATGAGGACATTAAACCAGATGTTCAAGATCTAACATGCCGTGGTTTGATGAGACAGATTACACTCAAACTTTTTGGTACTAATTACCTACGGGTCACTTACAGCAAGTCTGAATGTCAACGCCATTTCACACAGACCCAATATAGAGTTAAGCAGACCACATGATAACCTCATATTTACCTTCTTTATACATTTATCATCTTTTTAAGTCTTGTAAGGCTATTTCCTATAACAAGAAGTCCAATTTAAAAGTGAGTTGAGTTACAGGTCTTTATATAGCATTCATTTCTACACACTTGAAATGGGAAATGTTCGCTATTTAATTAGGCAGGTTCATGATTTAGTTTGTAAACTCAGAGACCATATCTAGGTTTTACATAATATTGATTACATGATCTGGGCTCATTAAAGGATAATAATTTAAAAATCACTTTTAAGTGTTAGCTTTCTCTAGCTAATTTCCTTTTCATCTGAATGCTTCATGTTTTAATATATAACCCTGTTCTCCTATGTATTTATTTATTTATTTATTTATTTATTTATTTATTTATTTTTGCTCTAGAAAGCCAGTGGAGAATTAATCTAGAATGATGACAAAATTAATGGAAATTTAAATGAAAGTGTAATCTTATTGGAATTTCGTTTTTGATGACATAATAATAGGCTTATATAGCACCTTTCATCTATGGACCTCTAAGTACTTTACAAACATTAGTTAATTCGCACAACAATCCTGTGAGGTTGGCAATTATAATCAGCCCCATTATGTAAATCAGGGAAGTGCGATACTGAAAGGTTAAGTTCCTCAGGCAGCTCGAAAACCAGCGGCAGAGCCAGCTTCAGACCACAAGCTTTCACGTGCTTAGCATCGCACACCCACTGAGGCTTGTGCAAAGTCTACCATTTTTGTTGGTTGCAACAAAAAGGCCTCTTTTCAAAAGAAACAAAGACCCTTGGGGCGCCTGGGTGGCTCAGTCGGTTGAGGGTCCGACTTCAGCTCAGGCCACGATCTCACGGTCCCTGAGTTCGAGCCCCGCGTCGGGCTCTGGGCTGATGGCTCAGAGCCTGGAGCCTGCTTCTGATTCTGTGTCTCCCTCTCTCTCTGCCCCTCCCCCATTCATGCTCTCTCTCTGTCTCAAAAATAAATAAACATTAAAAAAAATTATTTTAAATAAAAAAAGAAAAATAAATAAAAAAAAGAAACAAAGACCCAAAGACACGTCTAACTCTGTCACCTTTTCAGTATTCCACACTGGATGTGAAAGAACTAGAAAGGTAGGGAAGGACAGAGGGGAACTTGACTTGAAATGCGAACAGAAATGAGAGTATCATGAATTTCCCCAGTAGTATGACACTCCAGCCAGACCATGTGATGCCCATTCGTTCGTCAGCAACATTGGAAGGAAAAAAAACATGAACCCAAATTCTAATGTGAACATTGTTCATAAGAGCAGAAAGTCTTTACGGAGTGCTTTAGTTTATGGGCCTTACGTTGGTTGTTTTGTATGTCACCTTATTTAATCTTGGTAACAACCTAAGCAGATTGGGTAAGCGTTGCCGTGTAACCAAGTACCCTAAAAGTGAGTGACTTCAAAATATTTATTCTTGCTCACAGAGCTGTGGGTATAGGTTGGCCTTGGCTTCTAGCTACAGGTTGGGTCCAGGTCTGCTCCAAGAGCCTCTCTTCCCCTTCAGAGAGTAGGGTCACTTAGAGCATGTTTCTCTTATGCAGGCATACTTTAAACTGTTATTGCATCGTACCTACTGATAACCCATTGGTGTAGACAAGTCACATGGTCAAGCTCAAAGCCAAATTACAGTGAGGTTCCTCCCGCCGTACATGAGGCCAGTCAAATTGCGTAGCTAAACCCAGTATCAGCCGAGGAGGAAAGTTTATTCTTCCCATTAAGGTGGTGGAAAAGTGTGAATGTTTTTTTTAACATGTATTTACTGTTGAAAGACAGAGAGAGACAGAGCATGTGCAGGGGAGGGGCAGAGAGAGAGGGAGACACAGAATCCAAAGCGGGCTCCAGGCTCTGAGCTGTCAGCACAGAGCCTGACGCGGGGATTGAGGCCACAAACTGCGAGATTATGACCTGGACTGAAGTCAGACACTCAACTGACTGAGCCACCCAGTCGTTCCCATTTTACAGACAAAAAAGTAGAGTGTGGCCAGGGAAAGCTTCGAAGTCTGCATTTCTGTATTTCTCCCACGCACTGCTCCTACTGCTGTCTCCCCTCAAGCACTGAGTATGTTACAGGCTGCTTTCTCCTCCCTCAGATCATCCACTCAGATGTGATAATAGATATACCTTCTCCTCTTCACTGGAGACTGATGATGATTTAAATTACAGAGCCATGGACCTCTCTACCCTGGTTATGGCTTAAGCAGGGGCTAAATGGCCCTTTTTGATTCCATGCCTACAGTTCCTCATGGGACCGAGAAGCACTGAGCCCCCTTCTTCCCTTCATCACCAGTGCATCTAAGCCATTAAACCATCCTGCTGCATTTGAAAGAATGTTGCAGACAATTCACAGAAAGGACCCTTTAGCTTTGGGATATATGAATTAATCATTCCAGCTAACTAGATACAGAGTTCACCTAAGGTTTCTGACCTCCCCAGGATACATATTAAATGTATCCGACTTAACTCAGTCGAAACCATGCAAGTGGCAAACAGTCCCTGGGTCAAAGATCTGAGAAGTGATAAGAAGTTCAAATAAATCAGATCATGAGGCCAGGCAAGATTTTTATCCCTGGTGTGAACACTGCACATTGTCCACATACAGTTGTCACCTGCCAACACCAGCAGGAACACCAGGAAGTGTGAATGGGTGGGTTCAAGTCCCGTCCTTCCGTGGGTTGCTACATCGTTGGACTCTTTTGACAGGCTGAAACAATCATGGACACAAGAAGAGAGATTGGCCACCTTATTAGGGTATGTCTGCCGGTTGAAAAGGAGCTGGTACCACTGAATACGTGTGAAACTATGCGATGGATGGAAGCCGCAACATTCCAATGTTTCCTTTTCAAATTCCATTTTGCAAAGCGTAAGGATTCCCTGGCAGGGCTATAGGAGCAGCTGCCGGAGAAAACAGACAGGCAGAGGTACAGTGCCCTTGGCCTCCCCTCACTCTACTGGAGCAGCTGCATTTTTATCTGCTTTATCAATTGAACTCCATGTACGATTACATTTGAATAAAAGCATTCTGCTGCTTAAAAAATGGTTGGAAAACATTGGCTTTGATCACGTCTTCCTCTGCTATAACATCCATTTTTCCTCCACCCAAGAACACTGCTTCTCTTAAACATGGCCTTAACATTTATTTATTTAATTTTTGGCTCTTTGTGTGTCAGCAAGGAATGGGATTATCTTTGCCATGTTTTGGCCTTTTTTTCCACAACATGCCCCGTTTTATTTTGATTGCTTTAATCTTTTTGTTCTCTTCTCCTTATGTTCAGCCTCAAAATTGCTATTTTACTCCTAGCCTAGGGACAGGCATGTTTGATACCATTTCAAATAAATAATCTAGCTGGAGATTGGAGAGGAAAACAATGTGATCTCTCAGGTCTAGGAATGGTTGTGTTTCATTTAATTTATGCAAAGCCTTCTGTACCACACTCCCTATAGAGTTTCCTTTGGAAGCCTGACCACTACCTTTCAGGATAGTGGAGCTTCCTAGAGCACACGGTAAGGATCAGCATAACCCAAAGGGCTCTTTGCAATCACTTCCACTCCCCGGCTCTTTTTTCTAAGTGTCAAATACAGACGAGCAGAGAGACCACAGACATACACAGGCTGCTCCCTGAAAACCAGAGCTGCTTTGTATCTATTTAAATGTGGGCACGGCGGGATCCCCTGGACAGGCACAGTGGCTTCACCCAGATTGCCACAGCCTTCGCTTTTAACACAATATTCCAAGCATCCCTCTTTCTTACCATAACGAATACTACCTCACATTGTACCACCCCTCAGCTTCTTGGCTCTCTGGCCTGTGCCATCACTGTTCCAGAGAAGGAAAAACCACATTTAATCTTCACTTATGTCAAGTAATTACTTGAAGATTTGCCATCCTTGGTGGCAAATCTCTAACTCATTTAGACTACTGTGGCTTTAGATTGCATGAAAATGTCCTTGCTGACCTGTCTTAAGTGGTCTTTGAATCTGCAATCGTGTTGAAATAAAATTCAAGATGGTTCTAGCTCCCATTTGAGGGTGTTGAGAAAACGAAATTGGAATACTCATTGTGAACCTTTACTAGTGTTCAGAACAGGGGACTGGGGCACCTGGGTGGCTCACGTCAGTTAAGCGTCGGATCCTGGATGTGGGCTCAGGTCGCGATCTCACAGTTCCTGAAGTTCCAACCCTGCATCAGGCTCGGAGCTGACAGTGCTGGGGCCTGCTTGAGGTCCTCCCTCTCTCTCTCTCTGCCCTTCCCCTGCTTGAGCTCTCTCTCTCTTAAAATAAATACATAAACTTAAAAAAAAAAAAAGCAGGGGACTATGTTGACCTTCTTTAAATAAAGCATATTTACCTTCTATGTGACACAGAGATAAGATAGTTGAAATCCTACTGATAATTTACGTTCTTCCTCTGGCACCACAGAATGGGTTGATGTGCAAATCCTGATTCTGCAAAACACCACTTAATTCCTTGTAGTAGATGCCATCATACCCCACCCACATCTGCACCCATATGTGATTTGTGTACCTAGGGTAAACTTTCAGCTGCTAGCCCTTGAAAATCTTTGTCTAAAGGCTTTCTTAACTGACCAGACATCTATCCACAAGTATGACAGGCTGAAAGCACAGAGAAGCAATGCTTTTTGGGAAAACCTCCAAACTTTGACTGATGGGACTTTGAGGTAAAATACTCCAGCTCCATCACCCTTCAGGTTGAATAACTCTGAAGGGCATATGTTCTACACAGCTTCCATAGACCCCTTGTGGAATGAAACTCTAGTAGCCCACAGTGGTAGGTGACGTCACAGCCCATCATTTTCCTGTTTTCTTCCCTTGCCTGACTCATTCTCCAAATTTCCTACTGGCATCTTCTGAAATCACCTCCCAAATAAACTATTCACACTCAGATTCTTGTTTCAGGGTTTGCTTCTGGAGTAACCCAAACGAAAATACTGTAAGCTTTTATGTTTTAAAACTACAAAGCCTCAAATCTGTCCTTAGTAAAGGGAAGAAATAGTAAGTCCCTCAGAGCCTTGTAAAGATTAAGTGAAACAATGTCTATATTAATCTTATCATTGTTACCAGCACAGAGTAGGCATTCAGTAAATTGTAGTTATCCGTAGGAAGCCCCACCTTGTCCCCATGCCTCTGTTACCTGATTACCCTCCACTCACTCCAATCAGGACACAGGAGTCTTGTTGTCCCCCCTTAAACATGGCAAGCATAGTCCTGTTCCAGAATCTCTGAACCCCCAGTGTCCTTTTCCAAATATCTACACGGTTTTCTCTGTCACTTCCTTCAAGCCTTGCTCAAACATAATTTCATCAAGAAAAGAGTTCCCTGACCACCGTATATAAAACAGTACTTCCCAAACTATCTTAGTAACCCCCTTACCTCATCTTACTTTTCTCCATTATAGTCATCACTCTCCACTAGAATGGAAACTCCAGAATGGAAGGAACGATGTCTGCTTCGTTCCTGGTATTGCCCCAGCATCTAACAGGGCCAACCACCTAGAAAATGCAAAATAGTACTTGTTGAATGAATGAATGAATGAATGAATGAATCTTCACAAAATCCTATATTTAAAAGTCTTTTCAAAATATTTTTATATTGGGGCACCTGGGTGGCTCAGTCAGTTGAGCATCTGACTCTTGATTTCAGCACAGGTCATGATCCCACGGTCATGGGATCAAGCCATGCATCAGACTCCATGCTAAATATAGAGGCAGCTTACAATTCTCTCTCCCTCTCTCCTTCTCTCTATCTCTCTCTCCCTCCCTCCCTCCCTCTGCCCCTCTCCACTGCTCATGACCTTTCTCTCTTTAAATATTCTTACATTGAAATACATCAATGAGGGGAATCTTACCAGGTTATGGCAGTGATATGATGCGCTGGCTAATGCAGACTCTGACGAGCCAATTATTAAATATTCAGCCATTTTGCCAACCTGTGTTAAAGTGTTATAGCTTGAAATTGGCCATGATGGAAGTGTTTACACCACAGAGATTGGCAAACCCTATAAATCAAGACTTGTTATTTTTTGGAGGACCAGTTTACCAGGACACCACTGATGACAGCCAAGAGTCTGGCACAAATAAAAGTGCCTTCAGATCAGCTAGAACATAGCTTTAAAGAAAAGATAAAGGATAACATTATTGGACACTAACAGCATCCTTGTCACTGGGTTGGGCTTTATACATGTGTTTTATAAACATTATTTTAAAGTTTATATATTTATTTTGAGAGAGGGAGAGAGAGAGAGAGAGAGAGCAACAGGGGAGGGGCAGTGAGAGAGGGAAAAAGAATTCCAAGAAGGCTCTGTGCCATCAGCGCAGAGCCTGATGTGGGGCCTGAACTCACGAACCGTGAGATCATGACCTGAGCCAAAATCAAGAGTCTGAGGCTTAACCAACTGAGCCACCCAGGCACCCCATATATGTGCTTTAGACAGGATAGTTGTGCCATGCCCCCTCAAATTCGTGTGTTGAAAACTAATGCCTGATGTGATTGTATTAGGATGTGGGGCCTTTGGGAAATTATTAGGTCATGAGAGTAGAGCCATCATAAATGGGATTAGCGCTCTTATGAAAGAGACCCCAGAGAGCTAGCTTGCTTGCTTTTTCAACTACATGGGTACACAGCAAAGAACAGCGGTCTATGAACCAGAAAGTGGGCCTTCACTAGGACATTGAATCTGCTGGCACCTTGATCTTGGACTCTTCAACCTCCTTAAGTATGACAAATAAATTTCTATTGTTTATAAGTCCCACTGTCTATGGTAATTTGTTATAGCGGCCCAAATAGACAAAGATCCCATGATAGATATTGTAACATCATCCCCAGGCAGATTCAGCAACCTTCTCTTCCGTTCTGCACAGCAGAATGTATACACTTCCACGAATGCTCACATGACATTAAATTTCCATTACCAATACACAAACTGTCATTTCTTTGAGGTCAAGACACTGTTCATCTTTATAATCCCAGGGACTAACAAAATCTGCCCACACAGAAGTTTTGTTGAATGTTGGAATGACATAATAAAAGCCAGCAGTATAAAGGCTGACCCCAAAAGTAAGACCATATATAACTGCCTCCATAATGCTTCCTTGTGTAATGTCTTACAGAATGAAGTTGGATTCAACCTCATCTTAAGTTTGCAGTCACTTCTGTGGCGATGATGAAAATAATTCAATGGGTTAGGTTCATTTTTATTTGCACAAGTAAATTCTGCTAAGGGTAGGAATTCTCAAGATATGAATGCTAGTCATCTTTGACATGTAAGTTGGCTTCTGGAGCCACAGGGATATTTGGATGCAGAGCTTGATCCTACGACCCTGGGATCATGACCTGAGCCGAAATCAAGAGTTGGATGCTCAACCGACTGAGCCACCCAGGTGCCCATAAAGTTGATTTTTTACTTGAATCTCAGTAATCCCAGTTTAATGTGGGAGATGTGGCTCTCCCAGGCAGGGCTCCTCGAAGGCACTCCTCCCCACTTTCCCTTGGCCGGGAACTCAATCACATGGCCTCATTCTAATTATAAGAGAAGCTGGGAAAGATAGTATTTGTGCAGGCTGTGGAAAAAAATTATTCAGGTGAACTTCTTGTCAATGTCTACCAGGATGTGGCTGAAACATTATCAGAGATTCTACACATAAATTCATTTTATAGGAAATCTCACCACCCCCAAACTGCTGAAAACAGCCTACTTTTGCTATGAGTCAAAGTTTCTGTTTGCTGTTCAACGTTGCCTGGGAAAGGCTGTATCACTTTCCTACAGGTTAGTTTTCCTAGCCTCCCTACATGAACCTTGTGAGTCTTAAAAAAGAAATCTGGTGGGAAAGACTCCCCTCTCTAATTAAAGGGGAACAGGAGTAAGCTTCCCCTCGCCCTTTTTCCTCTACTGATGTGGCCATGCAATTTGACCCCTAGAATTAGCATCTTGGGACAATGAGGGGAAATGCAGCCAAAGTACTGAAGATGGTCGAGTCTGAAGATAGAAGTGACACCACTCTTGATAACAAGGAGGAGCTATTGAGTGAACTCTGAAATGCACTACCTGGGGTCTCTTATTACTTGAGACAATAAAGGGTTTTCATAGTAAAATCTTTTTGAGTTACTCTTTACATATTTTTAGGGCACTTATGGTTTGATTCAACAGGCATTTATTGAGTGTCTAATTGGCACAAGGTGTAGCATTTTCCACAGAAAGACAATTTCCACGCACTTCAGGATCTGCTCCATTATTTTACAGAATGCTGCCAGGGGCCTCTTTCTAAAAGGCAAACACATGCTCTCTCGTGTTGAAATCTGCCCGCATGTTTCGCCCTTCAACCTTTCTGCCAGTCAGTTCGGGCTGCTTTAACAGAATCTCATAGCCTGGGAGGCTTATAAAAATCAGATCTGTGAGAAATGTATTTCTCACAGGAAAAATGGAAGTCCAAGATCAAGGTGTCAACGTGGTCCAGTTTTGGTGAAGGCCTTCTTCTGGGCTGCAGACAGCTGTTTTCTCATTGCACCCTCACATGGTGGGAAGAGGAGAAAGGAGCTCTCAGGAATCCCTTTTATAAGGGCACCCATCCCATTCAGGAAGGCTTCACCCTTGTGATCCAATCACCTTCCAAAGGCCTCACCTCCTATCACACTGGGGGTATGGATTTCACCAGATAAACTTTGGGGGATGCAAACATTCAATCCATCATACTTTCAATCACGAGACGACAGATCATAGCTTCAGAACTGCTAGAGTTTGTTGTGCTGATGCTAACCAAGGATAAGGGGACAGAGGACCAGGCCCTTAGCTATACTGATGCCTTATCTCCAAGTTTGTGTTTTCTTTTTTGTGCTTTTATTTCATTCTTGTTACCCCCGATCCCTCAGAAAGTTTGTTATACATAACAGCCATATACTGGTCTCCTACAGAATAAGGTGAACGATTCATTCAGACTTGCTTGGGGCTTCTCTAGTTTTAGCCCAGAAAGTCCCACATCCCAAGCAAACCAGGATAGTTGGTCACCCTACTTAGAGAATGGAGGCCAGAGGGCTGGATCTGTGGGTGAGAGTGGGAACCCGATGGTAAAAGCAGATTGAAATGGAACTGAGAGCAGTTTTCCAACCAGGAAGTGACAGATACCAAAAGATGAAAGTACTTTTCAAGGATCCTGAGAGATGCAGGACAGGCTGTTAGATTTCCCCCTGGGACGGGGGAGTCAAATGGACTATTTGAATGGTCGGAAAAAGAGTAACTCCAGAAGATGGAAAGGCAGAGACCCTGGTGTTGGCAGTTTTAAACCATTTCTACAGTTGTGGCAAAATACTGCTAAGAAACCCAGGGCTCACCGATGGCATATTATTAGGGCCCCCTATGTACTCTCTGTGGATATATCTTGAAAGGCCTCTCTGCGGATATGAGCCCTGGTTACGTGGGATTTGATGTCTTCCAGGCAGATTAATTCTGTAACATCAGTGACATAAAGCAGCGTCTTCTAATGAGTACAATTTATAGGGAC
Source organism: Panthera uncia (assembly GCF_023721935.1). Classification (NCBI taxonomy): domain Eukaryota; kingdom Metazoa; phylum Chordata; class Mammalia; order Carnivora; family Felidae; genus Panthera; species Panthera uncia. The sequence continues at coordinate 133,047,009 of NC_064810.1, forward strand.
TTTCAGTAACTCCAGAAAGAAGCTTAGAAACTCGTGTTAGAATTACGATAATTCTGATTTTAACCACACAGCAATCTTTTTTTACAGGCTTTTCCTCCAATGCAACTGTTGTACCCTCAGAACGTGCCTGACTTAAATCTCTCCACTTCATCTGTATCCTAAGGGTAAAACTTTGCCCATAAATCAATTCTGCATAACGTGTTATCTAGTGGAAGACTTGATTCTCCCAGATAAAGACATCCAACATAAAGGAGCGGTGCTAATACTGGATAACGTTAGCCATCCGGGTACGGTGTTGACACATGTAATTCGGACTACACAAATCTCAAGGTCTCTCCTGAGTAAAGCCAGTTTCCAGAATAAACAAGAAAAAGGTTATCTATAACCACATGCGGTACATCCCTCGAAGCGCCACCGAATTCCATTACCGGCAAAGCTTGTTGTCCATGCGGGAAAATATACCATGCAGCTTTTTCAGTGACAGAGGACAGAACTTTCTCCAGCTTGTCAATAAAGTTCAGTGTTACTGGCTTCATATTCCTGCTAATGGACTGTGATCATGTACTTGCTATATCTGCTTAGAAATGACATCATTGCTGCTTACTAGGTCAAAAGACCATTAATAGAAGTTTCCACCTGAATAGAGTGGCCCAAATGCATTTTTGAAATTCATTTTAAGAATCTGGCAGTTAAAAAAAAAAATAGGTTGCAATGAAGATTCTGTAAGGCAGAGGCAGACTCTTGTTCCTTGGTTAAAAAAGAAAAGAAGGAAAGAAAAGAAAAAAAAAAAAAAACAAGAAATTCTCTTGCACTCTGAATTCAATAAATCTAACCTAGATTATAATCATCACATTGTTTAAAAAATAATAAATTGCCAAATCCCAAATGAGGAAGAAATTGAATAAACAGATTGAAGAGTTGGGTGTGTTTCAGGCATCCGACAGCTTACAAATGGCAATGAGACATCAAAGGCCGACCCACAGTAAAGAGCGAGAAAACTTTACCTGTTCCTAATTTCCCACCTCTGAGATCCTAATGATTCCTGGATGCCATCTCTGGTTCCCTGGACTTTGACTTCGCTATCACTTCCCATCAAGCAGTGACATTATGAACACCGTTTGCAAACAAAATAACTAAAAGTAAGGTTCCTCCACCACCAGCAGCTACATGGGACTCATGCCACATGCTTTTGCACAGTTCTCAGAGATTCCTAAACAGCAGCGGTAGTAGTTGAAAGCATGCACTGTAGGGGCGCCTGGGTGGCTCAGTCGGTTAAGCGGCCGACTTCGGCTCAGGTCACGATCTCACAGTCCATGAGTTCGAGCCCCACGTCGGGCTCTGTGCTGACTGCTCAGAGACTGGAGCCTGTTTCCGATTCTGTGTCTCCCTCTCTCTGACCCTCCCCCGTTCATGCTCTGTCTCTCTCTGTCTCAAAAATAAATAAACGTTTAAAAAAAAAATTTGAAAGCATGCACTGTAAGGTCAAACCCTAATTTCACTGCCTCCCACTTTGTGATCTTAGGCAAGAGGCTGGGACCCTAAGAGTAGCACCTGTATACAGCGTCTGTGGCCACAACCCAAAGGGTAGTCTTCTCCCTTGTGCTGTGGTTTACATGTATACATCTTTTTTCCCAACACAGCTGTGACAGCCTCGGTTCCCCTCTGAGAAGAGCCTTTTTCAGCAGAATGCACAGAAGAGCAGCTTGACAAATATCCATCAGATAAAAGACTAAATAATTAGGAATAGTTGAATTATTCTGTGTTTCTGATCTTCATTGTACTTTATGACATGGAAAACAAAGGTGAAAATTTCTCAACCAAAATCTATTTATTGGGGCTCAGAATTTTTTTTGAGGCAGAATGGCGGGGAGGGGGGAGAGGTAGTAAGAATTGCTGTGTTTGAATGTGTCCCTTAGCTTTTACTAGCTGTGATACTAAGCAAGTTCCTAACTTCTCTGTGCTTGTGTCCTCCTCTGTAAAATAAGAACAATGGCAGTATCTACCTGATAGAGTTATAAAGAGGATTAAATGAGTTAATAAATGCGAGGTTCTTAGACTTGGCATATGGTGCATAATAAGCACTTTATAAATGTCTGTTACACAAATAAATGTATAAAATCAGCATGCATCCGGGGCGCCTGGGTGGCGCAGTCGGTTAAGCGTCCGACTTCAGCCAGGTCACGATCTCGCGGTCCGTGAGTTCGAGCCCCGCGTCAGGCTCTGGGCTGATGGCTCGGAGCCTGGAGCCTGTTTCCGATTCTGTGTCTCCCTCTCTCTCTGCCCCTCCCCCGTTCATGCTCTGTCTCTCTCTGTCTCAAAAAAAATAAATAAAAAATGTTGAAAAAAAAAAAAAATCAGCATGCATCCTAGAACTGATGTATCCAATCACTCTATCTCCTTCCATTCCCCCAGCTTACATTAAACCTGTGCTACATGTTATAATTAATGATATCTAAAAATCAAAGAAACTCAGTCATTAAGAAAAGCAAGAGAGGCAACCCAATGAGAAAAATTGCTAAAGAAAATGGAGAGAAAGAGAAGAGAGTGAAAGTGGAAAGACACATGGAAGGCACACTCAAATCCTGCCCATTACTCCAGTTGGTGGTTTCTTCTTGAGAATGTCAGTGATCTTGCCTTATGCACTTTGATAAAAGGATGAAGTAGCCGAGAATGATGTCAGATATAGTTAGGCTGCAGACTGAATATTGGTGTGTCCTTAAAATTCATGTTGTAATCTTCACCCCTAATGTGATGATGTTATGAGGTGAGGCCTTTGGGACGTGATTAGGTCATGAGGGTGAAGCCCTCATGAATGAGATTAGTGTCCATATAAATAGGACCCCAGAGAGCTCCCTCTGTGAGGACACAGTGAGAAAATGGCACTTCTATGAAAGACGAAGGGCATTCATACCAGATGATAAACTGCCGCCATCTCGATCTTGGACTTCCTGTCTCCAGAAGGGTTTGAAACAAATGTTTGTTATCTATAAGCCACCAAGCCTATGGTATTCTGTTATAACAGCCCAAACAGACCGAGACAAATTATTTAGCCCCTAAAGGATTGATTTACTATTCCCCTCGGCTCCTTCTTTCTGGTATTGGTACTTTTTGTCAGAGGTGGCCTAGAAGGAAGGCCACAGTGCCGACAAGGAATGTGAGAGAACCCAACTGTCTCACTGTGTCTCCTCTAGAAGCCTCAGTACAAGTATTAGGGTCGCCACATTAAAAGAATGGATGAAAATCCTACAAAAACTAGGTGAAATACACCAGGTGCATTTCTATTTCATATTAAAACAATCGCAATGTTATCCTAAAAAATACACATACAAAAATAAGCAACTTCTCTTTTGAAAGCTATCATGTCTTTACATTTTGTTTCAGGGTCACTTTTAAAATGATCTAGACCTTGCTTTTTAAATCATGTTTTATAGAAAACTAGTTCCACGGAATATTTGTTGTTGTTTTGGATGTATCTTATATGTTTTCCCTCCATTAGTTTTAATAATGACTATCTTTTTTTAAAAATACTTTTCTTAATGCTTTAAAAAAAAATCAATGGCCAAATAAGGTAAACATTATTAACCAAAACTTAAACAGGTGTCTTTTTCATGGGCCTTTTCAGAGCCCTTAATATGCCAACAAGTGTTGTTCATCTCCTACAAGGAGATTCTCTAGGCACTTTCTGCCACACATATTTGACCATATAACATTTACAGCATTTTCTCCCATGGGGCATTGTGACAGGCATGCTTTAGAAAAAAACATTAAAAGGGCTGACTTAAACAGAGTTTTATTCCCATGAATATGAACAATAATGCAATGCATTTGACATTCTGTACTTTTCCAAAATATTTTCACATATATAGTAATAAGTGTCCATTACCAACCACAGTCCCTGGGAAACAACAGGAGAGTAATTAGTACCAACATTTTACAGATGATGAAACAGAGGCATTGGAGGGCTCGATTATTTTTAAAAATTTTTTCTTAATGTTTATTTTTGAGAGAGAGAGAGAGAGAGAGAGAGACAGAGACAGAGCATGAGTGGGGGAGGGGCAGAGGGAGAGGGAGACACAGAATCCGAAGCAGGCTCCAGGCTCTGAGCTGTCAGCACAGAGCCGGACGTGGGGCTCGAACCCACAGACTGCCAGAACATGACCTGAGCTGAAGTCAGATGCTGAACCGACTGAGCCACCCAGGCACCCCTGGAGGGCTCGATTATCTTTTCATTGTCATGCCATGTGGCATCTAGGGCATTTGGCATTTACGCCCCCTGACTGCAAGTCTTCTTCTCGCAAACATCCTCTTATTCAAGAAATATATGGACTGGTCAGTCATGCAATCTCTCTGTACTTTTGCACCAGCTCCCATCCCCGTGGTGCGACTCCACTGAGGGGTGACAGCGTCTAGAACACACAGTACCCTGGGTCTTGGGTCCAGGGTAAACCGGGAAGGGCTATTTCTGAAGAACCAGCAGCCGAGGGAGGCAGCATCTATGAAGCAACCATGAGAGAAGTTGGAGCCAGCTTTTCAGATCGATAGACAAGGAATAGTACAGGGTTGGAAACCACAGCTGTGAAAGCCTGGGTGTTGCTTCGGAGGTGATGAACAAGGGCTGTGTTGGCCAAAGTTCTCTTGCATTAGCTGGTGGCTGCATGGCCTGTGGGTAGATCATTGTCTGGCTGTCACAATCAGCTAATGCAGGTGAGGGGTATGATTTCTGCTTATCAGCTTCCAGTTCTAGAAGGCCAAGAGGAGCCTGGATAGGGCCAAGAGACAGAAATCATGGAAATCCTTTGATTTCATCGCATTTTGAGTTTTAAAGGTAAAAGGCATTCTCAGTGATCATACTTGGTTCAGCCCGGCATGCCAGGATAAGAAAAAAGACTTGGAATTCAGTACCAAACACTCTTATTATGTATGGGAGATACACCTTCTCATCATCCAAGTCTCTAAAGCTGAAAGGAATGTGCAAAGTCAAGTACAGACCGTGGCTTCCTAGGGAAGAGAACTCTATTCAGCCAAAAGTCAGTTAATCTCATAATGTGTTTTCATGTGCTAAGTGATATTTCACTGCATAAGTTGTCTGAGCAGCACACTGGATTGCCACCAGCCTCCAGAGCTGTAGGAAAAGAAAATGATCGCTTATGTATCTTGGTGGCTTATCAGGGAACATAGAAGAATTAATGTATTTATTCTTTCTTCTGAGATTAAATGTAATTGCTTTAAAAAGATAATCATGCTATTGTTTGAATTGTATGCATTTCTTATGAAGCACTAATACATTTTTCTGTAGTCTGACAAAGTGTATGGTCTCTTATCCTCATTTCCCTGTGGATAAATACTTTGTTAATTAATAAAGTATTATATGAGCACTTAGTGTCTGCATTTAACAGTGCAGGGATTTCATTCAGATTATGTTAATAGATTGTTCGCATTATTTCTTGCATTAATTACAACTTCTTTCTGTGGTTTCACCATAAGAGCATTGTGTCTGTGAATACAGGGGGCTTTTTGGATTATATTCTTGTTTGACTGCTGAAGTAATACTAGGAAAATATTATTATATTGAGAACTACTCACTAGGACTTGGATCAAAAGACAGAAACAGAAATTCAATTATTTCCAAATCTTAGAGGCAGCACAATTAGTTAGAGTCTGTCTTAGTTGAATCAAAATCAAGCAATTTGGGAATTTCTCTGGAACCCACAATATCTTACAAGCAAACTTATGAAATTGGTATTCCTGGGCTTAAAACACTAGAAGGATTCCTCCTAGTAACTGCTAGGTGTGGAATTCACACACCTAGATGAAGCAAATGTGCGGAGTGGGTTTGAAGCTTAGGCCACAGGGATGTGGCAAATTTCACTTTATTTTCCTTGAATCGGCTTAATTCTGACTCATCCTGCTGTGTTGCTGGGAAATTTCATCACAGTCATGTGACAAGCCTCTCCCCGCCCCACCCCTGCCCAGTATTATACAAAGGTTTTCGGGTCCTAGGTGACTTCTAGAAATGAGGAAGCCTCTCGGTCATCGGTTATAGGTTCATCATGGTTGCCGCTGAGGCATTACGGGCCTAGCTGTCAGGGTCCCTTCAGGGCTGACCGTGCTCTGTCTATGCGCCAGCAATGTGACATAGTCTGGAAGGCTGGGATCTCTGTGTCCACTACAGACATGCACCTCGGCGGCCATCACCTCCAAGAACACCTCCCCTCATCAGCCCGCAGGTGGCCGCACAGCCGGGAACCACGCCCATGCCCCACCGGCACCTTTTTTTTCCCTCTTTCCTCTCTGGGAGCTATTTCCTTCCCTCCTGTCTATTGCTTTACTAGCCACTGACTCACTTCTCTCTCTCCAGTTGCCCTCAGAAGCAATCTTAGCGTTATATTTTTTAGGCTTTTCCTAGTCAGTAAGACTAGTTTCAGGGAACAGGAAGTTTCTGCTAGGTCCAAGCAGCTCAGAGGTCCATTGCGAAGAATCACTTATGTACTCAGAATACAGATGAGAGGAAAACGAAGGGCAAACATTATCATCTTGATAACATATCCTAGAACACAACCAATTTTCCCAGGAAACGCAATTTTATTTTTATTTTTTGTAACGTTTGAGAAAGAGCAGGAGGGATAGCACAGGCTTGAGAGGGGGAGGGGCAGAGAGTGAGGGAGGGAGAGAATTCCAAGCAGGAATGCTGAGGTCCTGACCTGAGCCCAAATCAAGAGTCAGATGCTTACCCAACTGGGCCACCCAGGGATCCCTGCGATTTTATTTTTAAAAAGAAAACTTTAGGGGTGTCTGGGTGGCTCAGGCAATTAACTGTCTGACTTCGGCTCAGGTCATGATCACACAGTTCCTGAGTTCTAGCCCCGCATCGGGCTCTGTGCTGACAGCTCAGAGCCTGGAACCTGCTTCGGATTCTGTGCCTCCCTCTCACTCTCCCTCTCCTGCTCACTCTCTGTCAAGATAAATAAACATTAAAAATTTGAAAAAAAAAAGCTAAACTTTAGAAAACACAGTTCTGATGTCATTATTTCATATAAAAAAAAGAAATGACTGATAAAAATTGACAAGCTTAAATGCAGAATTGGCAAATGCTCAAATTTGATGTTCTAGGTGACAGTGTGATAAAACGTTAACATTTGACATTTCATCTAATTGTACTTGTTTACAAAAATGATTAGGTTATTTTCATTTTATTTAAGTAGTCCCAGGAAGGCTAATGCCTGAAATTAAGAAGCATATTTTCTTTCTTCCCTTTTTATGCCCACACATTGTCATCCTCACCTCTTGTGTCCCTCTGTTCCAATGCTGCTGAAGGTGGACCCAGCTCCATGGGCAGTCTCTCAGCCATGACCACCTCTTACCCGTTGGGTTTACGCTTCTCCCATGTGTAGGGCCATCGATTTAGCAAATAAAAACACAGCCACATTAACTTCGACTGTCTGATAATACTGCAGATTTTTTTAGCGTAAGTATGTCCCATGCAATATTTGGGACATACTTATACTAAAAATTTCTTCCTTGTTGAAATCTGAATTTCAAAGCTAACAGTGTTTGGCATTTTATCTGACAACCCTACTCAAATCCCCAGGTGACTATTTCCTTTTTTTCTCCAAACTCTCCTGCCTCTTCCAACAGAAGACTGCTCCATTTAAAAAGCCATTGTAGTAAATGTGAAAGTATTTCAAAGAAAGGTACTTTGGGTGAATACCTCAAAATCCCTGATGAATTTCTCAACCTGAGCTGCCAGGCCCTAAACTGTCTGAGAAACAGGAAACTGGCTTCAAGAGACACAATCTAATAGCTTCAGGATTCCACATTTATAGTAAAAATGAGTCAAGAAAAGTAAAGTTTAGGTCAGAAGAGGGGTGCCTGAGTGATTCAGTCGCTTGAGTGTCGGACTCTTGATTTCAGCTCAGGTCATGATCTCACGGTTCACGAGTTTGAGCCCCTCATCGGGCTCTACATTGAGAGTGAGAGGCCTGCTTGAGATTTTCTCTTTACCTCTCTCTCTCTGTCTCTCCCTCACTCACATTCACTCTCTCTCAAAGTAAATAAACTTAAAAAAAAAAGTTTAGGTCAGAAGATACTTTAGGTCACATAAAAAAAAGTATGCTGTTTATAATAATAAGGCATTCTGAAGTTATAAAATAAACTGAAAACAATTCCACAGTGCAGTTGAAATGAAAGGAGGGACGCCTGGGTGGCTCAGTCTGGTAAGCACATGACTTTGGCTCAGGTCATGATCTCGCGGTTCATGGGTTCAAGCCCCACTTCATGCTCTGGGCTGACAGCTTGGAGCCTGGAGCCTCCTTTGGATTCTGTGTCTCCCTCTTTCTGCCCCTCCCCTGCTTGCACTCTGTCTCTCTCTCTCTCTTAAAAATAAATAAACATTTAAAAATTTAAAAAAAAAAAAGAAATGAAAGGAGAATTTGGATTTTACTCAATAGTGCTAGAGTTAGCAAAGCAGGCATATTCCTTAAATGGTTCTCTTTAGAAATCCTCCTTTTGGCATTTGAAGACCCTTGTTATAAAGCAAGGTGTGGCTGGCAGGCAGAGGCCATTGAATTTGTCAGTTGTGCTTTGTCAAGCATTTACTGTGGTCGAAGCAAAGGTAAAGTAGCAAGGATTGTTCCTACAGGAAAACATTTAAGCTTCTAAGCTGGGCTTTACAAATAAGAGCGCATGGACAAGTAGAGGCTTTTCGTTCAAGGCAACATAAGAGCTGTGCAGGATACCGTCCTTCTGGTTCAATAAGGTCTTCAAGATGCTTTCAAGTTGAACATGTTTTTTAAACATTGCAAGGATATTCCATAAATGATTTTTCTTAAGCTGTTGCTTATTAAATCAAATCTGAATCTGGCGAAGTAACAGCATGAGCCAGGGGAAAGCCAGTAGATGATGCATTAATGCAGCCTTGAAAATAATTTTCAAGTCTTACTCAGCAGCAAATTTGGTTATGTCCTGCTTCATATGGAATGATTTCATTCCTTTGTTTTCCTAATCAGTTGACTGACCTTCTACAATCGCCATTTAAATCAAACCTCAAGTTTACCAAAAGGGTATTCCTTATTATAATTAATTCTAAGGGATAGAAGAATACCACCTTCTTCAGCAAACACAGAGGGAGGAACTCTGACATTCAACCATATTTATACAGAAAACAAAAAGGCTGTTGATGGAGTAGATCTGAGTTTAAATAATCTCCATTATTTACTAGCTTTGTGACTTTGGGTAGATCCATTAACCTCTCTCAGTCTCTTTCTTTAATTGTAGTATGAATAATAATGTCTTACACATGACAGTTTAAGAATTAAAAACAATATGTGGAAAGTGCTTCACAAATAATAATACCTACCATTTAATAAGGTCTATTAAGATATTCTGAGGCTCATGAAAGAATTGCAGAGGCTCTTGAGTAGTAACAGTTCTCAAAACATGTTGGGAGAACATTAATCCCTACAGATGGGTCTTATAAAGGGATTCTGTTATCAAATAAGTTTGGAGAATGCGTACTACGGGAACTACTAGAAATATTTTTTAGACTCTGAGAACCTCCACAACTGAGAATCTGTTTAACACTGAGTTTTTCAAGCTGAAGAATCTACTAACCTTTTATTAGGCACAAGAGGAATTCCGGTCTTGGTCGAGTCTTGCTTCTTACATGAAACAAACAAACAAACAAAAAGCAAATTTATGGATATTTGTTCAGCAGAGGATATATTTCTCACTTATGTTGATTTTGACATTTTTACCTTTCTTTTTCACTAATTTTTAAACATACAGTTTCAAGTGTAGAATATAGTGATTCAATAATTCCATACATCACCTGGTACTCATCACAGGTGTACCCTTTAATCCCCATCACCTATTTAACCCATATCCCCCACCACCTCCCATCTGGTAACCATCAGTTTGTTCTCTAGAGTTAAGTGTCTGTTTCCTGGTTTGTTTCTCTCTTTTTTTCTCTTGGCTCATTCATTTCTTAAATCCCACTTATGACACATATGAGGGGAATCATATAGTATCTTCCTTTGATTGACTTGTTTTGCTTAGCATTATACTCTCTAGCTCTATCCATGTCATTGCAAATGGCAAGATTTCTTTCTTTTTTATGGCTGAATAATATTCCATTTGTGTGTATATATATATATATATATATATATATATATATACACCCACACACCACATCTTCTTAATCTATTCATCTATTTATGGACACCTGGGTCGCTTCCACAATTTGGCTACTATGAACGATGCTGCTATAAAACATAGGGGTGCATGTATCCTTTTGAATTAGTGTTTTTGTATTTTGGGGGTAAATACCCAGTACTGCAATTACTGGGTTTAGGAGAGTTCTATTTTAAATTTTCAAGGAAAATCCATACTTTTTTTCACAGTGGCTGAACCAGTTTGCATTTCCACCAACAGTGCACGAGAGTTCCTAATTCTCCACATCCTCACCAACCCTTATGGTTTCTTGTGTTATTTTAGCCATTCTGACTGGTATAAGGTGATATCTCACTGTAGTTTTGATTTACATTTCCCCGACGATGAGTGATGTTGAGCATCTTTTCATGTGTCTGTTGACAATCTGTACGTCTTCTTTGGAGAAATGTCTGTTCATGTCTTCTGCCCATTTCTTAATTGGATTATTTACTTTTGGGGTGTTGAGCTGTAGAAGTTCTTTATGTATTTTAGACATTAACCCTTTATCAGATATGTCATTGGCAAATATCTTCTCCCCCTCAGCAGGTTGCCTTTTAGTTTTGTTGATTATTTCCTTCACTGTGCAGAAGCTTTTTATTTTGATGTAATCCCGATAGTTTATTTTTGCTTTTATTTCCCTTGCTTCAGGAGACATATCTAGAAAAATGTTTCTATGGCTAATGTCAGAGAAATTACTGTCTGTGCTCTCTTTTAGTATTTTTATGGTTTCAGTTCTCACATTTAGGTCTCTGGTTCATCCTGAATTTATTTTTGCATGTGGTGTAAGAAAGTGGTCCACTTTCATTCTTTTGCCTATAGTTTTCCCAACACCATTTGTTGGAGAAACTGTCTTTTCCCCATTGCATATTCTTTCTCTTTTCACTCATTTTTTAATCTCTAGTTTCAATTAATGAAAAGAAACTTGGATAAAATGTCATTTGTTAAAAATGTACTGATTCATTATCTTCTGAAAGATTCTTCCTATGCAAATTTTAAGTTTAAAATTTTTGTTGTCTGACCTGGTCCTGAACAATTATATTTATAACCAAGAAAATACACTGATCGGCCGCCTTATGAACAGAACACACGTTACTTTCCTGGCTGCTGTGGATACACATCCTAGATTGCCTGGGCTTATACTCTTTGAGCCTCTCTCCTTATCAGCCTCTCAAATCCCATCAAAATTCTGCCTCCACCCTTTCTCCACCTAGGCCATCCCAGGATAAACATAATCCAGGCTTTCATTTGTTTTGTCTTCAAACTTTCTCTCTTCCCCAACAAGGCTCCTCATTCCCATGAAGACCTGTCTATAAACAACATTTCTATAAATAGCTGTACAGAAAGTGAAAGAACTAGGCCTTTTCCTCGCCTGGGTTCCACCTTCCACAATCCATTCAGCATCTGCTTGACTACCCTCTTTACTGAGGCTCCCACAGAAAGACCTTCACCTGATCTATCCCAACTCCAAAAATTCGATCCAGACATTTTTAACAACTCAGAAGCAAACTCTTGGTAATACAAACACAGAGCAGCAGCAGCAACCCCTATGTAGAGGACTTGTCATAGAAAACAATGACTTAATCTAGTAGTGGGCTGATAATACAGTCTTACTCGTGTATTAGTTTTGGTCTTTGGAAGACGTAGTCTATTGGTAATAACCCAGAAGCAGCCAATTTGATCCCATTGAGCATTTTGAGCATTTTATACCTGGCCATCATGCAATGAGCCCTGAGACCAACCGCTCCAACCCCACAGGCCTTGTGGAAAGTGCCAGTTGTGAGATGCAGCCAGAGCATTCATCCCGCAGTCTCAGTTCCTAGAACGCCGAGCCATCAAACAGCCTGCTGGGTTGGCAGGGGCTGCCTCGGTGATGTCCAAGACCAGGGCCGTGGCAGGGAAAAGGCTGAGGTGTTTTGGCACCAGGGATGGAGAATGGTTTCTCAGCACCTGCCCACAGTATGCTTGCTTCCAGGTGCTATGACAAACACCTTGGTTTTTTTTATGAGTCTCTAAAATTATTCCTCAGCCCAACATAAGACCATAAACCGAGAGGAATATGGATGAGCTCCCTGAATGGTGAAACATAAGACCCCTATTAGAGCAGAATGCAATACATCTACTCATAATCAGTCTTTGGTTGTGCTTTCACATTGTTGACTTCATGAATATAAAAGCTGCCTGTAATAAAATTCAAGTGTAGGTTTTCCATCAAGTTTCAGCTTCCTAGAGCAGGAGGCTTTTGAATCAAAAAGTCTATTGATAAGAATAAACACACATAGCACTATTCCAATACAAGCACTATTCAAAATACTTCACATATATTTTTTTAATGGTTTATTATCCACTTTTGAGAGAGACAGAGAGACAAAGCGTGAGCGGGGGAGGGGCAGAGAGAGAGACACGCACACAGAATCTGAAGCAGGCTCCAGGCTCTGAGCTGTCAGTAAAGAGCCCAACGCGGGGCTCGAACCCACAAACCACGAGATCGTGACCTGTGCCGAAGTCGGACGCTTAACCAATTGAGCCACCCAGGTGCTCCAATACTTCACATGAATTAACTAGCTTAATCCTCAAAACAGTCCTATGAAGTAGCTATTATTATGCCCACTTTAAAGCTTAGAAATGAAGTTAAATAAGTCTAAATGTGGAGACTGAAGCATCACTGATAGTGAGCAGTTAGAGGATTGAGAGCTTCACTGCTGTGAGGGGGGGCAAGTGGGAAAACAAAACTTGAGGTGGACAGGAGGAGACTGTGACACCGCCACTGACCACATCATAACTGCAACAACATCACATTTGGCCTGAGTGTCCCAATGTATAAGATGAGCCTAGGCTCATCTTTCCCCAGAGTATTTGAAAATATATTTGAAAACGTCATGGAAACCTGGGACAACCACTGTGAATAACACGGGAACCAACATTAATAAATACCTTAAAGTTATGGAAAGAGAAGAACCAGTTTGAGCCACGATTGCCCAGTTCTCTGGGCCGTACTGTATCTCCTGCAACTCCAGTCAGGTCAGGAGTTACAGTGCTCTCTCTGGGACCGTTCTAAGGACAGGACTCTGGAGTAAACTGAAGAAAGGGAGGTAGTCATATTTCATTGAGAATTGTTTTTCTTGTTAGGCCCAAATACTAGGTTGAGCCAACGAAATTGTTCATATTCAACCATTTCTGACATAGGAAAAGGATGATTACATATGGTCCATCTAATATACTGCCCTACTGTACGGGGCTCCCAGGAAAAAGCATGTTTGATTTGAAGGTAAAGTCTGGGGGCGCCTGGGTGGCTCAGTCGGTTAAGGGTCCGACTTTGGCTCAGGTCATGATCTCGCGGTCCGTGGGTTCGAGCCCCGTGTCGGGCTCTGTGCTGACAGCTCAGAGCCTGGAGCCTGTTTCAGATTCTGTGTCTCCCTCTTTCTCTGACCCTCCCCTGTTCATGCTCTCTCTCTCTGTCTCAAAAATAAATAAATGTTAAAAAAAAAAAATTGAAGGTAAAGTCTGTTTCACAAGTCCGGGCTGAAATATCTAGCCCAAACCAATTAACCTACACTGAACCTACAGCAATCTTGAATCCATGAGAGCAAACTGTATTCGTAACTGTGGAAATTTAAGTCCGTCTATGAGATCACCATGAGCACAGGTGATACACCTGGAAACCCAGGGGTTTTGTCCCCATGCCCAGTGCTCCAGAAAACTTGGTGCAACCATGTTCGTCCTTTCCAGCAGGAAATTTTAAATGCAAATCTGCTAGACTCTTGCACAAGAAGCAAAATAAAACAAGAATAACAAAGCCTCTTCGTAGGATTTTTTTTTTTTTTTTTTTTTTTTTTTTGGAAAGACAGCGAGGTAATGTAATGGAACTCTAATACACTTCCACTACCCCCATTGTAATTTGTGAGATATCCCTACAAAACCAGATCTGGAGTCACTCCAGCTCACGCTGTCAGTTTGGACTAAGACAGGCAGTACAAATGGGCAGACTGTTTTTTTGATAATGAAATCTAGAAATTCATTTGGAAGACCCTGAGCAATGTCATTGGTGCTTGTTTGATGCCACAGTGCCATCAGCATGAAGTGGAACAGCTCTGCTTTAAAGTGCCTGGCAAAAAAAAAAAAAAAAGGCGCATGTCCCTGCATCTCAGGAGCAAAAGCAATAAACATCATGTTACTGTAAATTCCATTTTTTATAGCACAGATTAATAATGTATGAGCATGCCTTTCTTATCGCCATTACAATGAGTATCCGGAAGACTTTTAATTCTAAATGAAAAAAAAAAAAAGGTTTGTTTATATTTTCCGCGCTGTCATGTGAGTGCTGTACATGTAGTAAAAGATACAGACACATAAAGAGAGAATACAAATTATGAGTCTTGGAAGAACCATCTTTCTGTCCGCAAGCATTTTTTGGTGTCTCTGGAGAGATCAAAAGTGTCACTGCACGTATTTCAGAAAGAAAAGAACAGAAGCATGATGATACTGTATCTTCCTGGGGATTTCATTGCTTGTAACAAGTGAACCATGCAGGTGAGTGCAAGGGAGTGGTCTCTCAGTACTCCTCCAAGAAACCTCTTAGAAATAAAAAATTAGCATGAGGTTGACTCTGGAATAAGTGGCCTACAAAATGCCATTTATTCACATATCCCTACATAAATTCACATAAACGGCATTTTCCAGGGAGCATTTTCACCCTTACATGCACCTACACAGACACACAAACACGCACAAGTAGAATACAACAACTAGGACAGTCTTCCTGCAGTCAAGATAGAAGTTCTTACGTGGAGAACTTCACTCCTCAGTCTATGAAGTCATTTAGCCTCATACATAGACTATAGATGCGAGATAGTGTTCAGGAAGGCCACCCGAAAACTCTTTTGCTTGCTGTGATTAAGTGTAGCCAGCTACCCCTTCTCGATCTTTTGGCTAAGGTCCAAAGGAGTTTAAGTTGGGCAAAGAGTACTTTCTGTTCCTTACGTGGATTGTTGAGTGAGCTCTACAAATTCTGCTTGTCTCTCTGTTTCTGGCTCCCTCTCTTCTTTACCATGTTATCCTAGCTTTTTAATACATTTTATTTTTAGATTTAGATGACATCTCCCTTCACCCCCCACTACACACACACACACACACACACACACACACACACAATGTAGGTGGGCCTTTAATTGCATGAAGCCACTAGACCAGTCACATACATATCTCTAGGGTCCATTCTTCAGAAATTGATTTTACAAAATGACCTTAGAGGGATGTACTAACCCTGCTGTGAGATAATTTGAGTTTTACTTGTGCTCACCTTCTGTGGAAGATGGTGATAATTGTGACCTAATATTAATTCCTCAATCTCTTCTCCCTTATTCAGAGTGGCAATGTACCCAGCTAAAAATAGTCTATTGCAGCTAGAGATGGCCATGGGACATAATTCTAGCCAATAGAAATGGTTGAGGCTTCCTGGGAAAGCTCAGATTTCTTAGAAGAGGTACCACTCCATGTCTGACCTTCTTTCTTCCTGCAACAAAAGTGAGATGAAGGTGTGGCAGCTATATCGCAACCAGAAGGTGGCAAACACGAACACAAAAGGATGTTGGAACACAAAAATGGAAAATGTCTGGGTTCTTGACATTGTTGCTAAGCAGCTGGAAAAGACTTGGACTACTACCCCTGTATTTTCTATTATGTGATCAAAGTAAAACCTTATATGCTTAAGTGACTGTAGTCATGTTTTGTTATTTGCAGCTTACCCACTATCTTCAATGATGCGCAGTATTAGACAGGGTGCTCCAGAGAAGAAGAACCAATAAAGATTAATTGTCAAAAATTGGTTCACTTGATGATGGAGGCTGAGAAGTCCCACAGTCTGCCATCTACAACTTGGAGACTCAGGAGAGCTGATGGTGTAAATCCTAGTCTAAAGGCAGGAAAAGATCAGTGTTTCAGCTCCAACCGTCAGACAGTGAAGGGAAATTATTCTCCCCTCCTCTGCCTTTTTTCTCATCAGTTCCTCAGTGGATTAGATGATACCCACGTGTGGAAGTGCAGTCTACTTAATCAGTCTACTGATTCAAATGCTAATCTTATCCAGAAACACCCTCACAGACACACCCAGAATAATGGTTAACCAAATATCTGGGTATCCTGTGACCCAGTCAAGTTGACACATAAAATTAGCCATCACACATACCTTACACTGTGCTAACAATTTCAGGTAACCACGTGTTCTTTGTGGGTTGTTTCAGAGATTAGGTACGTGCGTGATGGAACAAGATGGTCATGAGCCAGTTCTTTTTTCAGATCTTTCTCTTCTGAGCAGGTGAACCCACAATACCACTGGCGAACACTTTTTATTTCCCCCCGCTAGTCCTTCCAGTCTTTCAGCTATTCTTTCTTGCCTTTTTTCAGTCCTCTTTCTCTCAGTGCTTCTATTTTGCTTCAAAAGAGCAAAGAAAAAAGTCAGACTGAATTGAAGGTGGAAGTGTCTTAGTTTGGGTTTGTTAGTCTTGTTAGTTCTTGTTAGTTTTAGTTTGGGTTTCTCCAAAGCAGATGTTGGGACAAGGATGTGGTATGAGTAATTTATATGCAAGGTGATTCTAGAAAACACTTGTAGAGAAGGAGGGAAGCGAAACAGGGAAGGTAAGACAGCAAATGAGGGGTGTGTCATTGTACAGACAACCAACAGTGGGTAACTGAGGCTTAGAGACATGGTGTCACATGCCTCAGTTATCCCAACGTGCTCAGATACTAACTCCTGCAAGGTAGCTGGAGTATTTATCTACCAACTCCTGTCACTCATTGTTCGAGGGCTATTAGGGAGGGGTGGTTATTCGCCCACGCCTCCAGCCTGTGGACCAAACAGCTCCAGGTGAAGAATTGTAAGGGCTTGGAACTGAAATTCTTGAGTTGGTATGCTTGTGAATGATGGGTGCTGAGGGGCTATGTTTAAGGCACTCAATTCCTTGCACCATTCAGATGTACTTTTTGTGCCCCAACTTAAGGTCGCTTTAAGTTAGTGCTTGTTCATGGTGATATCCAGTTGCAATTTTAAAAAGAAAGAGAGAGAAAGCCTTACACAGCAGGTTTCATGGAACAAGCTACTGTCCTTGTTGCCGCAGTTCATCCAAGATCCTAATTAACATACCAGGACTCTAGCTACATGCTCCTATTCTATCAAAGGGAATATATTGCCATTTTTGAGCCATTTGGATTCACTGTCATCTGAGACCGTGTATATAAGTCATTGAAAGATCTGTGTTGTCCTTTCCAGTTATTCTGGCAAATACCATAAGATCATTTGGGGAAGAACTGGAGAAATCGCTAACTATATATCCTCGCTGCGTCTTTGCAGGGTTCTTCCTCAAAGGGATTTGGACTATTCTTCCATTAAAGGGAAGTAATGTTTCAAGACTTTGAGAACTGTGCAGGTATGAAAGCTAGGTGAAAAATTGTGATTTTCCATTTTAATGGTTCTCATGGGTCTTCTTGTTCACTCGCTTTTGATCTTTTGTGGTTGTATTAGACAAACAATACTCTTACTGGCTACCGTCTGTCTTACCCCCAGGCACACCGTGCTCTACATGCAACTGCCACGCCTTGTAGCAGCTCAGGGCCCTCTGGGCCATATTGGCCTTGCTGCCCACCAGGAAATCACATCCATCTTGTCTCTGGCGTCTAGTTCCCTCTGTCCTGATTCGTTATTATTCCCACCGGTACCAGCAAGCTCATTTCCATAGTGGCAAAGAACAGCCCCTCTTGACTTCTCAGCGATACCAGTGCCTGTCTCCCCAATGCATTCCTTATCATCTTCATAATGGGAGTGTCCCCTAGGCCTTCCCTGGGAATATAGTTAATTGGTTAGTTCTCAAGTCTTAGATGTCTGACTTAATACATCCATTTAACACAACTTTATAGAGTTTTAAATTATTACTCAAGTCTGAGCCAAAGTATTCCGACAACTCTATCTCATTTATTGCCATTGTTTTCGGCCCTAAGGAGCCATCCTTTTATGGAAATCAAAAGGATTATGAAGAAATACTTTCCACAACTACATGCCAGCAAATTAGATAGCTTCACTGAAATGGAAAAATTCCTAGAAAGACACAAACAACGAAAACTAAATTAAGAACTAGAAAATCTGATTTGACCCATGACAAATAAAAATATTAGTAATCAAAAAACTTAACACACACAAAAAAACCCAAAAACCCAAAACCAAATGGCTTCATTGGTGAATTCTACCAAACACTTAAGAAGAATTAATACCAATTTTCAGGGTACCTGGGTGGATCAGTCATTTGAGCGCCCGACTTCGGCTCAGATCATGATCTCCCCCTCTGTGAGTTCGAGCCCCACATCAGGCTCTGTGCTGACAGCTCAGAGCCTGGAGCCTGCTTCCGATTCTGTGTCTCCCTCTCTCTCTGCCCCTCCCCCGCTCATGCTCTGTCTCTCTGTCAAAAATAAATAAACATTAAAAAAAAATTTTTTTTAAAAAAGAACTAATACCAATTCTTCACAACCTCTTCCAAAAAATAAAAGGAGAGAACTCATCGCGTGAGGCCAGTATTACCCTGATACTAAAACCAGAAAAAAATATCACAAGAAAACTAAAGACTAGTGTTTCTTGCAGATATAGGCAGAAAATTTCTCAAAAAAATACTAATAGATCAAATCCAGAAATATATAAAACAGAATACAGCTTGATAAAATAGGATCTATCCCAGGAACACAAGGTTGTTTTAACATCAAAAATAAATTAATGTAATCTATCACATCAACTGAATAAAGAGCAAAATCACATAATCATCTCAATAGATGCAGGGGAAAGAATTGCTAAAATTCATTACTCCTTTATGATAAAAACACTCAACAAACTAGGAATAGAAGAGAACTTCCTCAACTTGATAAAGGGTATCTACGAAATACATTTAACATCATACTTCGTACTGAATGCTGAATATTGAAATACTGAATATTTTCCCCGTAAAGATCAGGAACCACGCACAGTTGTCTGATCTAGCCACTTCTATTCAACATTGTACTAATTAGATCTAACCAGGGTAATCAGGCAAGAAAATGAGATAGAATATATCCCATGATTAGAAAGGAAGAAGTAATACTATTTTGATTTGCAGAGAACATGATCTTGTATATAAAAAATCCTAAGGAATTCACTACAAAAATATTTAGGATTAATAAGTGAGTCCCATGGGTTGCAGCATACAAGATAAATATACAAAAACTAATTGTATTTCTAAAAATAAAAAGATAAAAAAAAAAACTTTTTAAAGGGGGCACCTGGGTGGCTCAGTTGGTTGAGCATCCGACTCTTGATTTCTGCTCAGGTCAGGGATCAAGCCCCATGTTGGGGGTGGCTCCACACTCAGCACAGAACCTGTTTAAGATTCACTCCCTCTCTATTTCTCCCTCTGCCCCTCTCCTTTACTCACACTCTCTCTCCCTCTAAAATAAAAAACATTAAAAAATTCTTTAAAAATTAATTGTATTTCTATACAGTAGCAATGAGAAAGCAAAATTTAAATAAATGAAAATAATTTATAATAGTACCCAAAATAAAGTAATTAGGAATAAATTTAGCATATTCTGAAAACTATAAAACATGATTGAAGGAAATGAAAGAAGGTCTAAATAAATGGAAAGACACACCACAATCAAGGATCAGAAGCCTTAATGGTATTATGATGGCAATGCTCCCCAAATCGATCTACAGATTTGACACAATTACATCGAAATGCCAGAGCACTGGGTATTGTATGGAAACCAATTTGACAATAAATTTCATATTAAAAAAAAAAAAGAAATGGAGCTCACAAAAAGAAAAAAAAAGAAAAAAAGAAATGCCAGTTGACCTTGTAGAAATTGACAAGGTGTTCCAAAAATGCATATGGAAATGCTAGGGACCTAGAATAGCCAAAACAGACTTGCAAAGAATACATATGGAGAACTCATGCTTCCAAATTTAAAAATCTACTATACAGATACAGTAATAAAGACTGAGTGGTATTGTTATAAAAATATACATATAAATCATATAAAATAGAAATGAGAGTCTAAAATTAAACCCTAACATTGTTCCTCAACCAGGGTAGCAAGGAAATTCAGTGGAGCAAAAATAGTCTTTTAACAAATAATGTTGGTACAGGGGTGCCTGGGTGGCTCAGTCGGTTGAGCAATGAACTTCGGCTCAGGTCACGGCTCAGGTCATGATCTCGAGGTTTGTGAGTTCAGGCCCTGCATCGGGCTCTGTGCTGACAGCTCGGAGCCTGCAGCCTGCTTCGAATTCTGTGTCTCCCTCTCTCTCTGCCCCTCCCCTGCACATACTCTGCCTCTCAAAAATAAATAAATGTTAAAAAAAAATTTTTTTAAATAATGTTGGTACAACTGGATACACACTGTAAAACTGTAGTTGGACCCCACCTCTCACCACACAAACACTAACTCAAAATGGATCAAAGACCTAACTCAAGAGCTAAAACTATAAAACTTGTAGAGCACAAAGAAGATAAAGTTGATAAAATACACAACATCGAAATGAGAAACGTCTGTGCTTGAAAGTACACCATCAAGAAAGTAAAAAGAGAAACAACAAAATAGGAGAAAACTTTTGCAAATTTTGTAACTGATAACGACAAGAAGATACCACTTCATACCCCTACAATGGTTATAATAAAAAAGATAATAACAAGTGTTGGTAAGGATGTGGAGAAAGTAGAATGCTCATACGCTGTAATATAATGAATATAAAACAGTGCAGAGTTTCGGAAATCAGTCTAGCAGTTCATCAAATGGTGTACAATTACTAGATGATCCAGCAATTCCACTTCTAGATATATACCAAGGAGAAATAAAAACATAGGTCCACATTAAAAAAACAAACAAAAAACACCTTGTATGTGAATATTTACAGCAGCACTATTCACAATTGTCAAAAATAGAAACAACCCAAAGCCCATCATGTGATGGATGGATCAACAAAATGTGGTATATTCACCCAATGGAATATTATTTGGCAATAAAAACAGAGAGAGACACTGATGAAGGCTACAACATGAATCTTGCAAACGTTGTGACAAGTGAAAGAAGCCGGTCACAAATGACCACATACTGTGTGATTGCACTTATGTAGTGTCCAGGTAGGCAAATCCAGAGAGACAGAAAGGAGATTGGTGGTTGCCTCATAGAAGCTGGGGTGGGGAGGATTGGGTATGATGGATGGTGGCTAAGAGCTGTGGGGAAATTTGGAGGGGGTGACAATATTTTCAAGTTGATTGTGATGATGAACGCACAGCTGTGATTATGCCAAGGGTACTACATTGTACACTTTAAATGAGTGTATCATATGGCATGGTACCTATAAAGAGGTTTTTTTATTTGTTTGTTTGTTTTTTCAGAGAAAGACAGAGGGAGCAGGGAGAGGAGCGGGGGCGGGGGGGGGGGAGAGAGAGAGAGAGAGAGAGAGAGAGAGAGAATATTAAGCAGTGTAAGCCCCATGCTCAGTGCAGAGCCTGAAGAAGGGTTCAATCTCACAACCCTGGGGTCATGACCTGAGCTGAAATCAAAAGTCGGTGCTCAACCGACTGAGCCACCAAGGTGCCCCATGCAGCTTCGAATAGAGTAATCACTAAATAACAGGTTCTCTGTAAAAATGAGAAAAGTAGGAACAAATACACAAATACATACATCATATATATTTCCTCTGCTCAGTACAGTAACCACTAGCCACACGTGACTATTTAAATTTGCATTTTAGTTCATTAAAATTAATACAATTAAAATTTCGTCTTTTAACTACACTTACGACATTTCAAGTCTTCCATAGCCACAAGGCTAGCGGCTCCATATTTAACTGTGCATATCTAGTACATACCCATAATTTCAGGAAATTCTACTGAACATTGATATCTCTAATCTACATATCATAACTTTATTTTCACATGAGCCAAATGCATTATCTACTTAAGGAAAATGCCTTATTTAGACATTTTTGTCCTCCCTGGTTTTATCTGACTTTTCCTAATAATAGATGTTATTATTTTTTTTAATGTTCTTACCTTGAAAAACACCTAACCGGCATTAGCTCACGGCTGCCATCTCCAATCTCTTCACCAAAAGTCCTGGATCACTGATGCATATTTTGGGGTTGTAAGTTTATCCAGAATAAAAGTGGCTTGTAAGACTGAAGGTTGAGAAAGCTGAGAGGTCTATCTTATTGGTATGTAAATATTGGGTATTAATTTAGAAACAAAGGTGGTTTTGACAGTGAAGTGTTAATACTTCAACCCCATCTGAGGGGAAACATACAACTGATTGAATCAAAGGCATTCAAAAAGGAGGGTTAATTCGGTTGCTGTGTCACTCAAGAAGAAAAAGAAAAGGGTGAAAGAAAATATTCTATTGATATGTGTTGTCATCTGGGTTTGCTTTTCCATAGTCATCTGTGTGTGCGTTTGATTGTATTTTATGTCACCCTGGTGAACAATACCACAATATGTCAAGACCATTAGAATTCAACTACAAAGGAGGCAAGAAAAGAGTTCTGGTTTTCATGTCGATCAGCATCATCTGCTTAGATTTGGAGGCCTTAAAATTAACTCAAGCAATATAAAAAAAATACATCAGACACAATGCAGAACAGGCAATCTCACAAAAGACTTCCTTTATGGCTCATCAGAGTAAATTTCTTGTCAAAATACTCCCCGCGCTAAGTAAAGGTTATCTATTCATATGAACACCTGACTTATGAAATCAATCAGGGCACAATAAGAAAGATGCCTGCTTTTTGCATGCATTCAAGTTGTTGCTTCCATTAACTTAACTTCCTAAAAATATATTTCTTTTTTTTTTCAGTCTGCTCTGCATAACTCATTAACATCATAATCGCCGGCAATAATTGCCTGAAGTGAGTAAAGAAAATCACGAAAGATGAAGAGTTGAATTACCACTTAATGAAAGAAGAAAAAAAAGAAGACAATTTAAATCAACAGTCTACGATACAACCACCACTCCCTTCCTTGAGAAAATGTATAGTAATTGTGTTTCTTGGAGCTTGTTGTGTTTATAAATGAGGACTCTCAGACAGTAAATTCTCAGAATGATTCTAAGGGCTTAATTGATGATGGGAATCAGATGAACTTAAGAATATTTGCTCAGCAATCTAAAGATGCATTTTTATAACAAGTTGCAAAATAATACTATTTAAAATATTTCCAAATTATCTCTATGGTAATTAGAAGTCCTGACCAAAACGGAGTGTTCCTCTTGGCCTTCAAAATGTGTGGAATCGATTAGAAATGTCAAATGTATTTGGGGACTTAATGGGTATCCATTTAAACCAGTGCTTCTCAACTAGAGTTCATTTTGACTCCCAGGAAACATGTGGCAATGTCTGGAGAAATTTGGAGCCGTCACAACTTAGAGTATGTTATTAGCATCTAGGACAGCTCCGTGCAACCAAGAATCATCTGGCCAGAAATAACAACAGTACCAAAGTTGAGGAATCCTGATTTATACCAACAAAAGGACCTAAAAGGTTACTGTAAAAAGTAGCAAGTAAAATAAAGGGATGATGTCTCTCACTACAAAAAGAACAATAAGAAGTCTGACCAAAGCTAAAAACAATTAATGCAGTAGTTTACAAAACAGTAATTTATTTTACAGTTTAGGGAGCAAGCTAGAGCTAGGGAAATGGGAGAGGGGAGATAACAGAACACATTACTCCAGCTGTCCTTACTGGCCAACCTTCAACTCATGGTAATTTAGGATTGATGAGTGTCAGATAATCAGCAGGCTTCGGCTGTAGTAAAATGTAATTATGATTTATCATTTTTATAGTTATTTCTTGAATCTGTAAACACATGACTTACTAGAAGAACCAGATTAAGTGGGTCGACAAGTTCAGCTAAGTATTTGTGTGACAGGATATTAAAGTAGAATCTGGGGAGATATCTTAAAACAGTGTTTTCCTGGGGCACCTGGGTGGCTCAGTCAGTTAAGCATCTGACTTTGGCTTAGGTCATGATCTTGTGGTCTGTGGGTTCGAGCCCCACACGGGGCTCTGTGCTGACAAGTCAGAGCCTGGAGCCGGCTTCGGATTATATGTGTGTGTGTCTCTCTCTGCCCCCCACCCCCAAGCACACTCTGTCTTTCTCTCAAAAATAAGTAAACGTTAAAAACATCTTTTTTTTTTTTCAAACAGTAACAGTGTTTTCCAAACATTAGCATACACCGGAATCACCCGGAAGGTTTGCTAAAACAGACTTCTGGGCTCCACCTCTAGAATTTCTGATCAGTAGGTCGAGGGTGAGCTCTGAGAATTGGCACTTTTACTAAGCTCCCCACCCCCAAGGATGCTGATAATGTGGGTCTGGGACCACTCTGGGAGTCACTGCCTTCATTCAATTGCTACTGTACCCAAAAATGAAGTGCAAGACAACTATGATGAAAATTATTTATAGGAGGTGACTAAAAGCTCCTCCCCCACAAGGATCTGGAGATTTAGAGATGAGGGAGGTAGAGGGCTTTAGAGAGAACTCTCAAATGTGTGCTGTGAATCCCATCCCCCCATGGGTGGTAGAAACGGGCTGGAGGTGCAGACACTTCGCATCATGACTACGGGAGAAAGCTTCAATCTAACCACTTACACAGCTATCTTCCTTACAGTTTGCAAACACAGAGTGGACTCCTGTCCCTCTCTCTCTCCCTCCCTCCCTCTCTCTCTTTCTCTCTCTCCCCCTAGCCTGAGAAATCTAAATAGCAACAGAGACTGGCAGGCTAGCTGATCTGAAGGCAGGGCTTATGCAAAGTGGCTACTGTGATATAATTAGCCTGCCCTGCTGAAGTCTGTCAAGAAAAAAGTCAGATGAGTTTCCCCCCCTCCCCCAAGGGATTACATGTGGGCCATGTGCAAGAGCCTTTACATGGGTCTTCATAACTTGTGACCAAGAGGGCAGCCTGCCAGGAGAAAAGGCTGGAGGTACCGCTGGATTTATAGAGGCTGGGAGGGAGTAAGATATCAGCCATAATACAGATGCATTTTCCTCTGTGAAGGTGATGACAGGCAGAAAATTTCCCCAAGAAGGAAGGGGGCGAGATATCTCCAACAACCCAGCCAAGTGCCTCCAGAAAGTCCATTTTTAATGCCTGCCAGGGTCGCCTGGGTGGCTCAGTTGGTTAAGTGTCCAACTCTTGGTTTCAGCTCGGATCATCATCTCACAGTTCGTGAGTTGGAGCCCCTTGTAGGGCTCTGCCCTCACAAGTGGAGAACCTGCTTGGAATTCTCTCCCCTTCTCTCTCTCTCTCTCTTTCTCTCTGCTCACCGCCCCTCTGCCATGCATGCGTGCATGCGCTTGCTCTCTCTCTCTCTCTCTCTCTCACTCAAAATAAATAAATAAACATTAAAAAAATAAATGCCTGCCAAATCTCACAAGCATTGAAGTTAGGTAAGTAGAACCCTACATGTTAGGTGGGAACTTTTCCCTTTAGGGCATCTCCCTCTCTCCCTCTGACTCTGGAAGGGTCAGAAGCATGGTTTGTCAGATGGCAGAGAACGTACATAATATGGAAAAGATGCCGACGCCCTTCTCTGTGACTCCTGCCTTCCTGTCTGCAGGCGGCCTGAGCGACTGGAGGAGGAGACATTTTTAACTACACAGGAGATGCAACTTTCGAATTACTCAACTGAGACTCTGTTTGTGATTTTAATTGACAAAAGAATTCTCAGCTTTATTGGAGAAAGACCAGAAAAATCAAGGGCCTAAGATTTGATCCAAAGGCAGGGGAAGAATTTGCCTCCCAGTGGAGATGTAAAAGGAGAATGGCAAGCTGAAATTAAAGTGGCTGTTGCTTTCTCATGTCCCCATGAGCGATGTGTCTTCAGTAATGGTTCTACACACCGCATTTATCATACCTTCCTAAGGTCTCTGAATGAGATTCCTGCTACACCAACCCATGGCTGACCCACTGCTCCACATTTGTCCTCAGCTTCTTCCTTTGATAGAAGAGATCAAGGTTTATTTTATAAAGCATGGATAGTTGTGAGCCAAAGAAAGTCTGATAAAGGGCTGTTTGTGTACAGAAACACCATGTTACATTCCACAACAGATGAACAGCCCAAAGAATTTACCTGAGGTGTATTTGACAGGAGTTTGAAGTCTTTTAATAATCCTAATACTTGGATGAGCAATTGAGTAAATCATTTGGAGACTCAGTTTTAATTTATACAGACAATTGCAGAGCAAAAAGGACAGAATATATGAGAATCCTAACGGATACACATTATCCACTGGATATGCCTTAAGTATTTGGGATTTCATTGTTATGAGCTGTGATAGGTCCCCTGATTTCTTTACCCTCCCTTTTATTACACCCTGCTCCTTGTCACCATATTAATGTCACGAATTGAAACACCATTCTGGTCAGTCAAAACTAGCCAATGGTCCTCGTGTCTACAGAATCATAGTAACTCGTGTTGGTTAACATGTGCTGAGTAGGACATTCTTATCAACCACAGGTATGATCATTCAGAAAAGGAATTTGACAACTGAATAATCAGGGTTCTACTACAGAAACAGAACCAGTACCGCCTCTATCTCTGTGACATGTATGTATGTGTATACATGACATATACATATAGATGTATGCATGCATATAACACACATACACGTGTATGTGAGACACACATGCACATTACATGACATATATGTGCACAGTGAAAAGATCTATAAATACATAAACAACTGACTTGAGAGATTGTGGGGGCTGGGTAGACAAATCTGAAATCCATAGAGGGAGGTCAGCCTAGAAACCTGAGGAAGGTGCCAAAGGTGTAGTCCACTGCAAGAATGTTTTCTTCTTCAGAGAAGTCTCAGTCCTGCTGTAAGGCTTTTCAACTAATTGAATCAGGCCCACCCAGATGATTGAGAATAATCTCCTTTACTTGATATCAACTAATTGTAGATGTTAATCATATCTACAAAATACTTTCACAGCAACACCTATATTAGAGTTTGATTGAGTAACTGGGCACTATAGCCCAGGTAGCTTGACACATGGAACTGGCTGTCACAGCAACGTTATCAAGAGGTGTAAATAGCTTCCTACCATTTGACCCAGGATTCTAGTTCCTGCAATACGTCCTAAAGGAAATAAGCAAAGATGTGCACAACTTTTTATATTTATTAGTGGCTCCTTCCAATTACTATCATGAACCAAAGCTCTGTCCCACTAGTCAAAGACACACACAGGCCTGACCCCAGCAAGCAGCTAATTTGGCAAGTCTGAGCCAAGGTTATTATTTGATCATTGACTAATAAGTTGTGCTTTTAATGAAAAGTGGAAAAGGGTTAAAAGGTGTTAAGACTGCATATGGTGGGTATTTACCTCTTCACACTGTAACATTTCTCAAAGATTCTAGAGATTCGAGAGTACATTTTACACTCTGAAAAATAAGCATTTTATATATTTTTAAGATAACTGCAAGAGACATTTTAAAGCACCAATAAAAGCAAAAACAACATTGTAATTAAACTAAGTGCAGCACTCTGAAAATGACAACATAATTTGTATGCATCACACTGTTATGATTTTAATGCCTAACACACCATACAATGTCTAATATTAGGGAATCAAAACTGGGTATTAGAGAATTGAGCTCAGGCCCCTGAGTTCCACTATAGGATGAACCAGTGACAACCAGAGCAGACAGTACAATGAAGACAACCTTCTGGTAATTAGTGGAGCTTGCAAAGAGTCTACTGCTCCTTTACCTGGTGCCCACCAGGTCAAAAGCAAAAAATAAAAAATAAATCAAATCTAATTACTAGCATAAACAGCCTATTGCCCAACTCCACTGCTCCTGAAAGTGGCCTGATCTGTTCTTTGCCACCCAAAGGCATGTCCATGGTCCTTCTTATGCCAGCTTCCAAAAAAAAAAAAAAAAAAAAGGCTCATTAATTATAGCATCTATAGGCCCTCCACATTAATCTAGAGGGAGCAGAACTCTTCTGCAAACCAATTTCCTCACATCTGCTAACATCAAAAGAGGCTATGATTGGTCATAACCCAGGATATTCACTGGATCAGGTCATATATATAAATGACAAGGCAGCTACCACTTAATTGTATGAGCCCAGCTTTCACCCTTTATCTTGACCTTCCAACTTCACCCTTAGAGAAAAACTGGTCCATGGGACAAGTCAGTTATCTTTTGAACTTCCTTTTATATTCCATGTGGCAGGCTGAGTAAATTCAGAGTCCTTCTAGGGCTGAGTACTCACTTGCCCATTCTCTCTCTCTCTCTCTCTCTCTCCCTCCCTCCCTCCCTCCCTCCCTCCCTCCCTCTCCCTCTCCCTCTCCCTCTCCCTCTCCCTCTCTCTCTCCTTCTCCTTCTCTCTCCTCAGATTTGCCTGATCACATCTATCTCAGATTTTTAGATTTGAAATTGAGAGTAGGGAAGAAATAGTCAGAGGTTAGAAGGTTCTACTTAGACCCTAAACTTTAGCCCCATTCTCTGGTTTAGCTTTTATGAGATAGCCTGCAATATGGTACTGAATATCCACCCTTAACTCTTAACAAGGCTTAAAACTAGATCTTTTCCTTACTTTTTCTTAGTCGTATATGTCCATGATACTCTTATGTTGACCTCACATCACTACCATTTCAAGACGGGATAAAACAACAGACCCTTCCTCTATGAATTATAGCTATTCCTAATGACCTTAATGCTTTTGTTCTATTCTAAATTTCCAAGGCGAAGCTTCTCATAGTCTTGGCTTTTCTGAGTTCCTATTTCAGGAAGCTGTTCAAATCAAGCCCTGGTATCCAATAAGGGGTCTCTTTCTGCCATATTTTGGTGTTTACCTCCTTCATTCCTCCTCAGTTTTGGTGATTCACCCTGCTTCTTTATCTTGGGTCCTATGGTAGGCAGAATTACAAGATTGCCCCAAGACTTCTAATCCTTAATATGCCCTATATAATCCCTTCCCCTTGAGCATGGGTGGGTCCAGTGAATATGATGGATGTCACTGCACAATTAGTTGGCACTATATGCCAACAAATCTGAGATTTTTAGGTATACGTCAGATCTCAGGTGCATTGATTTTGAGAACATCAAAAGTGAGATTATCCTCAGTGATCCTGGCCCAATCTAGACCCTTCAAAAAAGGGTCTAAGAGTAAGAAAAAAGCAGCAGCAGACATGCTCCCTGTTGGTCTTGAAGAAGCAAACTGTCACTTTGTAGAGAGGCTATGTGGCAGAGAATGCCGGGTGGCCTCTAGGAAATAAGGGACCTCAGACCTTCGAACGTAAGGAACTAAATTCTGCTGACCATCCCACGGCCTTTGAAGAAGGACCAAAGCTCTAGAAAGGGATGCATCCCAGTCAACACCTTGATTGCTTGATACCCTGAGCAAAAGACCATTTTAGCTGTGCCCGGACTCCTGACCCACAGAAACTGTGAGATAATGAATGCATGTTGTTTTAAGTTGCTAAATTTGTGATATTTTGTGACATGGCAATAGAAAACTCATATACGTTCCCGGGTCATTGTTTTTACCACAAGTGTGACTGAGGACCGAAGTACCAAAGATTGTGCACACAATTGCAGGGTCAGCCAGATTCTCTTGGCACCCTCTTCTCCAGCAACACACACACAAATGCATTCCTCCATTTCTAAACTGCCAGCATCGCTTCTGCTCCGGGAGGAGCTGGGTCTAATTTCCAGCTAAGGCTCCTCCTGCTCCTGCACCAGACTGATACCTGCAGACCACCTATCGAAACTTTTCTCTGAGTCCCGAGATAAAATGACGGTGTCCTTGGGGACTCACAGGCTCAGCTGGTGAAGTTGTTTCCATTAATTACAGCACAAAGAAACCTCTTGAATACAGTATTGTGAAGTTTGTTTTGAAAATCATACTGCTTTTGAAAATTACCATTCATTATGCTTCGTAGCCAAATCATTTTACTTAGGAGCAAAAATGTGGTTTTTCTACCAGCTGAAGGGTTCCTCCACAATGAAGCTAGAGAATTATTCCTTGAGCAAGACTGCCTCTCCTGCAGCTAAAGTCTTCTTGCATATTTTAGGGGGGGGGGGTTGGGGAATGGACAAATCGCATGTAAATGGAAAAATAAATCTTTGAAAGCAAGAGCAACCTCCCTTTCAGTTCATTTCTATGAGTATCTTTTTCTTGTTTTGCTTGGAAAATGGGAAACAATATAACTATCTGTATTTGGGGGAGAATAACTATATAATTCATCACTTCAAAATCTAAATCTTTCTCTCTGATCTGTAATACCTCATAGCCTCTATAATAAAACAACCAAATCAACTCAATGTGTCTCAAATATGCCATACTCTGTGACATTCTTGTTCAAAGTCATTTTTTGGCTCCTTGACACTGTAGTTTCTTGATATATGCAATGCCATATTTATAGCTAGGAATTGTATTTGCTGGATAGAATGCAATGATTTGTATAGTGATTTGTGATGTGTGTCCCTGAAAGCAACCATACAGAAATAAATTGCATTATAAAAACCACATTTGATGCCTCAATCAAGCCCATTCATTATAATTTTGAAAATTCCAACATGCATAGGTCAGAGCTACTACTTTGCATTTATCAGGAGTTTTGCATCCTCATGGATTAGAGATTGATAAGTTTCTAATTATTTTCTAGGCCAAACTGAATACCAATAATCAAAGAAGAGCTACTTAGTTTTTAATTGTTACAGTAAAATACCTTGTCTGATTACAAGGAAATGAAATCAGTCTTTTGATCAGAATCCTTGCAACCATTTCATAAGCACTGAAGGAGGTTACTTACTGAAGATGGTGAGGCTTGTTGTGGACATAAATGAAACAGATGACTACATTCCCTTCTTTGCTTTCTTTTTCTGCTATCACAGGATAAGAAATGAGGAAGTACCACGATTCCCCTTTGCAACTCTAACCATTGCTTTAGGTATTTCAGAACCTCACCAGGTGTCTTGAACTGTATTTAGGGGAAAATAATTTTGAAATGGCCAACACAGCCAAGTTTTTGAGAAAAGAAAAAATAAGTTTATCTTGTTCTTTCTTCATATTTTCCCCATTCCCAAATATGGACTGTTGTGATATTTTTTCTCTTTCTTTGGCCATGCCTATGAGATTGTAGGTTCTATGAAGTTGAAATGGTGACTTTCCTATTCACTGTTATAGTCCCACAGTTTAGCAGAGTGTTGGATACACAGTAGGGCCCTTACAATTATTTTGGCAATAGATGAATATCTCTAAGCATTTAGAAATTTGTGTGTCTCTAAAGTCAGAAAATGGATTGGATAAACCATGTTAAGACTGAAATTTCCCACCACATCTTTAACCAATCTTTGAGCGCCAAGCTATGCTAATCCAGGGATGACCCATAGGAATCCAGTTTTAACAATAAAAATAACAATACATTTTCTTAAAAACTTAGCAGAGATAGCCAGTATCACACTGTAGGGAATATAGACTCTATATAAATCGTGTAGAAAAAAAATCACTAAACAAGTAAACAAGTGGAAAAAAAAACCCTAACAACATTTACAGTAGGTGAGAGGTAGAAAGCAGAATCTAGAACTGCAATATATTACCTAAAACATTCAGTTTTCAACAACAACAACAACAAAAAATAAAAGGCATGCAAATAAAGAATATGTAACTAATATACAGAAAAACACGATCTCTGTTTCAATAGAAACTCCCTCAAGGGGCCCAGATGTTGGACTTAGCGGACAAAGAAAAGTAGGTATTATATATATTCAAAAGCAAAAGGAAACCATGTTCTAATAATTAGAGGACAGCATGATAACAGTGGATCAACAAGTATAGGATATCAATAAAGAAAGGGGAATTATACAAATTACCCAAGTAGAATTTCAGGTATGGAAAAGTACAATAATTGAAATGAAAAATCACTAAAACAGCTCAACAGAAGATTTGAGCTGACAGAAGAAACAATCAGCAAACCTGAAATGGGTCAATAAAAATGACCCAAAGAAAACGGAAAGAAGAACAGAAAGAAAAAAGAATGAGAACACAATGAATAGAGCCTCAGACACATGGGACAACATAAATTATATTAACATATATGTAAAGGAGTCTCAGAAAGAGAGGAAAGGGGGCAGAAAAATAAATAAAGCAATTATGGCTAAACATTTTCAAAATTCTGTTGCCAAAAAAGAAAAAGCATTAATCTACATATCCAGAAAGCTTAAATGAACTTCAAGTAAGGTAAATACAAAGAGATCCACACCTAGACATATCATAGACAAAGTCAAAGGGGAAATCTTAAAAGCAGCTTACACATACACATTCATGCCACCCCCCAACTCATCACAAACAAGAAAACCACATTAAAATTACCAGATGACAGGAAAAAATGAAGCCTGAAGGTAGTGGGATGACACACGGAAAGTACTTAAAAAATAAGACTATCAATCAGTAACTATAACAAGCAAAACTATAATTCAACAATGAGGCAAAATTAAGGTCTATCCAGATACAAAGACTGAAAGAATTCATTGCTAACAGATTTTCATGACAAGAAATACTAAAGGAAGTCCTTCAGACTGAAAAGAAATGATACCATATGGTAACCTGAATCCACACAAAGAAGGAAAGAGCACCAGTAAATATAATTATGTAAGAAAGTAACAAAAAATAAAATAAATAAAATGTACTTACACATAAGTAAACATGTAAATATAAGCATATGTTTTCTCTTTGCATAGAACTATTACTATAAGCTACTGTTGGGGTTATATAAAGATGTAGATATATGACAATAACAGCAAAAAGGAATAGGAAGGGAATAAATCTGTGTTGAATAAAGTTTCTACATGTCACTGGAATTGAGGCATGGGCTGGGGACTGGAAACAAAAGAGACGTTTTAAGAAGTTATTCCATTAGCTGGAAAACGGTCACTCAGGGACCAAACTAGGGCAGTGGCAGTCAACTGGAGACTATTTGAATGGGATAAGGAGACAGAATTACCAAATTTGGTAAAGGATTAGAACAAAGAGACAGGCACATGGGAGGAAGTATAGGTTAAAGAAAATTTAAATAAGGCAAAAAGGGAAGAAGGAGTATCCATTAACATAATTGGAATAGTGATAGTTTATTGTAGATTATTTAGATTGTGTTCCAGCCTGAGAATTAACTAAAAGCCAGGTCTGTGAGGATTGGAAGACAAGGCAGGTTAGTTTTGGTAAGCTGGAACTCTCTGTCTCATCCCATCTTAGTTACAACAATGGGAAACCGTATCTAAGTCATGAGGGTGGTGACTCTCAGCCAGGAGAGGAATAAACACAAAAGATGCCAGCATTACATGAAAGTTCTTTGTATTTCAAAATATTGTCTGTCACTGGCACTATTAATGAGAATGATTCTACTTCAACTCACTTTTAATTTTTTTAAAAAAACCTAATAGTGTGATGGTTTGATGATCAATTAAAAAAAAAAAACTGCTAAGATTTCAGATTTGAAAAAGAAAGAGGGGGTGGAAATGAGGAGAAAAGATGAAGAAATGCAATTCAATTGGCATCTGAGAAGAATCCAGGCTTCCATCTGGACATACATCTAACCTTCACCTTTGACTTTGCTCTATTCTGTCATTCTCTATGGGCTGAGTGATAACCTCATTTTTCCTCTTTTCTTCTCAGTATTAATGATTATTTGAATAGATTCCTGAATTTATGACATTTTTTTTTAATGTTTTTATTTATTTTTGAGACAGAGAGAGACAAAGCATGAGCAGGGGAGGGGCAGACAGAGAGGGAGACACAGAATCCGAAGCAGGCTCCAGGCTCTGAGCTGTCAGCACAGAGCCCGACGCAGGGCTCGAACTCACAGACCGCGAGATCATGACCTGAGCCGAAGTCGGACACCCAACCAACTGAGCCACCCAGGAGCCCCAATGAGAACATATTAAAAATTCAAAGCACCTTTTTATTAGATCAAAGAGATAATAAATTGTCTCCTATAGTCCATACCCCATTAAAATGGCCCTGGAAATTTTGATTGGATGTCTGGACCCAGAAACATATGTTAGTTAAACCATTGGAATCTAGAAGTCCTAATTCTTCCTTTGGTTTGCAATTTCTCACTGCACACACAGTGGGATTTGTGTGAATTATGCTAAGCAATTTTTTTTTAGATTAGAGAGATTCAGGGAAATAGGTAATTATTATGGAGCCTGGAAATTAGTTAATGCTAAGATTAATAAAAATGGCAAGCAGTATCTCCATGGAAATAATAACTTAAGAAATTCCTTTTTCTGTTTCTATGTCCTATCTCCTACCATCACTCTTCCTATTCCTTCACTTATATTCCTTCAATATATGGGGAAATATTGCCTTCTATAAAGTTGCTTTGATTATCATCAAAAGCAGAGGTCATTATGAAGACCTACTCGAACAGCTATGATGTGAATGGCCTCTCTTGTTAAAACACATAACCCAAAAAAGGAAATATTGGCTGAGAAAGAAAAGACCTCAGCATGGACTGTGGCCATTGACATGATGAAAATCAGGGAACACTCTGGAGATTTTGTGACTCACTCCTTGGAGGAGACCCTATTTCTCAAGAGATAATAGACCTTGTCTACTTAAGGTCCAAATTTGGGGGCGGCTAGGTGGCTCAGGTGGTTAAGCATCCGACTTCGGCTCAGGCCACGTACTCACAGTTTGTGAGTTCAAGCCCCACGTCAGGCTCTGTGGTAACAGCTCAGAGCCTGGAGCCTGCTTCAGATTCCCCTCTCTCTGCCCCGTCCATTCTCATGTTCTGTCTCTTTCTGTCTCTTGATAATAAATAAACATTAAAAAAAAAAAAAGGTCCAAATTTGCCTACAGTAACCATGGTTCTTGTGTTATAATTTGTAATGCCTTACTTTACTCAAAAAGTGCAAATGGCCCAGAGTACTGAAGTGGGGAGAGGTAAGCTAGATTGTGTTGAATAGCTATTTTGTGCCATTATACTATTTAATTGAACCCTTTCCATAATTCTGTAAGACACAATTATCAACATTCTGTGGCTATGACCAAGGCTCATAAAATTTAAATGACTTTCTCAGGATCACACATATAAGCCCAGAATAGATTAAGGGGCAGGATACACGGTCAGTTTCATATAGAATCAATCTGTACCCAGTACTGAAACATTATCTAAGTACGTGGAAAAATTTTTGACAGCTAATCCAAGGATTCACATTAAATTCCTTAGCATCACTTGGGAAATCCTCTGGGATTGAAGGAGAGAAAACCAAAAACAAGGGTATGAAACACTCCTCATTGGTATTGATCTCATCCTTGTGGAGGAAATGCTGACCAAACACGAAAAGAGTATTTTTTAAAGTAGGGCTGCATTGTCAAGTTTTCCAAGGACCTTACCTGTCTCAATCAAGGGCTGCACTATTAGTTTTCCAAAAACCTCACCTGTCTCCACCAAGTCCAATGATGGAGTGCCACAAAGCGAGTGTCCCGGGATGCATACTCTGAAATGCAGTTAGCATGCAGACAACTGATAAGGGCATATTGTCAGCACCAACACCTACAAAAAGGGGGAAAGAATGGAGGATTGGGCTAAGGGAGGAGCTAAGCTCTGATAAAGATTCAACCGGCCTTGGCCAACCCTCAGGGGAGTTCTGTAATTGAGCCCTTCATAGTTGTTTGACCTGGGGGGAGATGGCCAGGCCTTTACATATTTCTGTCAGTCAGCCAGTGGATGATATGGGTCAGCTGCCACAGTGACCTTGGGCAAAGGATTACCAGGAGTAACTTCTAGAGATGGCTGACAGCTGAAAACTCTCAGCTGGCGAACTCTCAGTCACTGGGAGGAAGTGTCCCTCATTCCTGAAGAGATTTCTGGGTGGACCATCACAGTACCAACTACATATAACCCGTTAATGGTTAAGTCAGTCTTCAAATTCAGCCCTATCTGGCTCTAAGCACATGTTTTGTCCCTTATAGTAGTATACCTGTCTGAAAGCACAAGGAACACCGTTCATGACTACCAGAGTTTTAACCTCTCTAACTAGGCTTCAGAGGATCTTACAGAGCAAAACATACAGTCCTGGTTGCTCAAATCAATGTTTGGTTCGACTGCAATAATTGTGAACTTGATGTGGGAAGGGACATCCTACGGCGTGATATTTTCCCCAGTCTCCCAATACAGTGAAGTAATTCAGAGAAACCATCCTGGGATGCAGGCACATGAAGATGTACAGCAAGGCTCTGTTCTAGGCAGGCAGCCCTAGAGCCTTTCTTGACCCCTGGGGGGTTGCTCTTCAGGGATGAGAGTTGGGTCCCTAGTAAACTCTCCCTAGCCCTTGCTTCTCATCCTGAAAAAGGGGGTTGCAACTTTGCAAAGAAAGATGGTCAGTGTTGCTGGGCATAGGCTTTGTCTTCTTCCAAGAGGTGCTGGATGTCTGCAGAGTCACTGCAGGGAAACCAGAGTCAGTTAACAGGGATTCTTGCATCCTTCTCCTAGCCAATGAGGAGGGAGCCGAAAGGAAGGAGTCAGACATTCTCCGAACCATAAGTGGAGTTTTAGTTTGGGTTTGTTTACAAGCAGAACCTGAGACAAGGACTTGATTAAGTGCAGGCAGAGGTTGTTGTTGTTGTTGTTGTTGTTGGGGGTAGGGGATGGGCAGGGAGGGTGTAAGTTATTCTAGTAAGTGAGAGAGAAAGGTAAGGAGAATGAGGCAAGAAACAAGCTTTAAAAGGTTTCTGTTAGAACTGGTTATTGCCCTCAGTAATTAGGACTCAGTCCTGCTGAAGCCCTTTTGAGTAGCCTTGCAAAATGCACCTCAGAATTACCCCATCAAAGAATGGGTGCCGGAGGGGGGGAGTTTTTCTAGTGATTCCAATCTCTTCTTGTATAATGGTCTCTCCTGAGGAAATGAATCTCCCCACACTTCCAGGGCAAGCTCCCTTGGTTTTAGAGAAAGCACTGAATAAGAACCATGGAGAGTCCCGGTGGGACACAGCCAGCACGCACAGAAACTGTCCCCCACAGCTGCTGCTGAACCGACATGGGCCAAGGCATCTGCTACAGAGGGGGATCGTCTAGGTAGATATTTGGATGGCTGTTTGAGAGATTCGCTCTCACAAAACCAAGAATGAAAGGTGGTCACCTTGACTGTCAACTCTAATCTTGAATGTTTCTGCTCTCCATCCTCATGGGACCTTCCTCCCGTTCACATTAAAAAATATGTACATCCTTAGGAATTGTTTCTCTAGGTAGGGCATTTGTAGGCTTCTTGCTTCCGGTTCCGGCTCAACCCTCCAAGATGCAGGGGTAATTTACCCACATCAGGCCTCTCTTCTCATTCCTGGTAAATACCAGCTCCTACACCTTCTAAGAGGAGCAAAGTTTAGGAGATTACATGAGTAAACAATGTTTGTGAGGCTGGGGTCGTTTCTTCAAACTGCACACGTTCTAAATTTTTGGCTTCATCAGTGCTTACTAAAAAGAGTGAGTTACCAATAAAGATTTCATTTTAGTGACCTTGTATTATTTTTGTCTGAAGTCCATCTTGGGTATTGGGAAGGGCTTCTGGAGTTAGCCTTCACCACTCACTAACTTTATTGTGTCTTTGGGTTTCTATATGCCTTATCTCTAAATTCTATGGTTTCATTATGTATCATGAAATGGTCTCCTGTTTGTTTTCTTTTTTTTTTTTTTTCAATTACTCAGGCAGGTGAGATGTGACATTTCATTTCGTTTTGATTCACTGAATATGATTCAGAAAATGGTGCAGAGAGCTAAACTCTAAAAGCAGCCTTTTCAGTACAAACCAATTGGCTTTCTTCCTACTGTTTGAAAAACTATGATAATAATCATGTCTTCAGGTATTTCCCCCTTACCTTTTTTGGCTACTTTACTGCACTGAACCCTGAAATACAAGTTTTCAGCGCAGAAAGCAAGGCTGCCTTCATTGACTGATGTCTAGAGAAGAAAAATTAACATGGAGGTAGGTTTAGGCTTGCTTCCTTATTATCTGTCAAACGTATGATTATAAATAAGACAGTGCAGACTCTCAAACTCAAATGCTGGCTATCCCTGCTTATTCAATAAAGGATACAATGTATTTTTTAAAAACAATGGTCTAGACTCCTGTGTATGTCATAACTCTCAATTCTCACAGTATTCTCTGTAAGTAACTGCTCTCATTAGTCCAATCCACAGATGGGAAAACTGAGGCACATAGCCATTAAGGTAACACTTCCACAGTCTGCCCAGCTACTGAGTTGGGAAGCCAGGATTCAAACCCAGGAGTCTGACTTTAAAAACCCATCTTGTGCTGCCTCTTACCTAAAAGTCTCTCTAACGAAAGTCTTTGGCATGAATTCACTGATACCTTGTCAAGATATAAGGGACTTAAGGACACCACCATTATTTAGATAAACTATTTAAATTAGTTTGAAAGTCAGCAGTAAAGCAAGAAATTTTCCGCTGAATCTAATCTCCGTACACATGATCTTATTTTAGCAATTGCGATTTCTCCCGTAGATCAGAGCCCAAGGATGTGTGCGTGTATTTTTTCCCAAGATACTACAAAGTACCCCAAACGTGAGGGCTGCAGCTTGCAGATATTTTTAGTCACAGAAAAATGTGATTAAGAATAGTAATTCTGTTAGTGATATTTGACCTGTTTTTGTCTTGAAATCACCAGTAAATCCCCCAATATAGCTGACGCTGATAGCGTATGCGCACGTGTGTATACTGCAATTCTGTGGATTCTTCTCTCCGCACCCCCACGCCCCGCCCCGCTTCAGGATGTACAGGATGTAATGAAGGCTATTGCACACTAGATGGCAGCCTTGCCACGTGAGCCCCCAGCCTAGGAATAGTGTCTGAGAAGTGAAAACCATTCTCATTTCAAAGTAGAATAGTTTAAGAAGTGAAAGCGAGGCTAATAAAGAATCTACTTCTCTGATTCCAGGATTAGAGGCGAAACTCAGGACGAAAGGACTAACATGGAGGTGAGAGAACTGTCCTCTGCTCTGTAGTTCGACAAACGCAATTGGAGTTCCCTTACAGACACTTTCTCCCTGTGAAGCCGGGAAAGGTCACTTTCTGCTCCTTGTGCAGTTGGAGTCATTACAGAAAGCTTCTTTGGAGACCCTTCAGAAAAATGCAGAAGTGAATTCATAATTATACACTGAAATAGCTGAATTCTAGTAGCTCTTAAGTTACATGATTAATGTATCGCTGTATAATTACATGATTATCGATAAAACTTATGCTAGATATTGTGTGTGACTTTTCTTCAAAATGTCCATTTGTTTCCCCAAAACCATAAAAGATTCGATGGATAGGGGCACCTGACTGGCTCACTCAGTAGAGCATCCGACTCTTGATCTCAAAGTTTTAAGTGTGAGTCCCGTGTTGGGTGTATAGATTATTTAAAAATAAAATATTTCAAATAACAGATGTGAATGGATGAATAAAAAGCAATAGTCTCGGTATTATTATATATGGTCTGTTAGAGTCATTTAACTTAATATCTCCTTTTTGTACATCCCAGAAATGCCTCCACTGAACTCAGTCCAAGCAAACAGTGCCTTCAAAGCCTCCTCCAGGTTCGCTTATCCTCCTCCTGGCTGGATGAAAGCTGAAGGGATTAGAAGGGAGAAAGGAACTCCCTATCTCACAGAGCTAGAAAGACAGACATATTCCTGCCATTCCTCAGTGAAACCTTGACCACACTGCCCTGCAGACACAGAGACTGCTTGAGGTGTGTTAGCCATTAAAAAGGCTTTTGTGGGTTGGCTTGGGAACCAGTGACCACATAGCGCTTGTTAGAAACAGACTCATTGAGCAGTGCAAACTGTTGAAATGAATGAGCTTCAAGGAGCTCCCAGACCAGGACCTAAAAATAATATTTATCTCTTTCATTTTCTGTTGACCTCCTACAGTTTTAATCAGATCTCCCAAGTCAAATGGCTGCTGATGTTCCAATTTGTCTTGCTACAACTATTTATTAACGAAGCAATTATTATGACACGACACAGGCTCAGTAGGACAGTACTGTCTTATGATTATCTTCTTGGAGATAAAAACAAGAAGCTTTCCATAAAACCCTGCTTGGGAGCACAATCTGGGTAAGTGTTTTGTACAATGTGGAATAAAGACCATTGGTTCTGAAAAATCATCATCAAACTCTACAGAGATATAACAAACTTAATCCATATCCATGATTGGAACTCATCTCAGTAATTTTAAATTCTTTAATCATATCATGGTTACATCTGCCTTCCTTTCCTTCCTTCCTTCCTTCCTTCCTTCCCTCTTTCCTTTACCAAAAATATTGTAAGTCAGTCACTGCATAAGAGCCCTAGTAAGGTTACACGTAACATGTTATAAGGAACTCCTCACCTATGATCTAGCACATAATTTGAAACCACAAATAAGCACCATATATAGATTGTATAGAGAAACCACTGTGTATAGATTGAACTAACCTTTAAAGCCCTGCAACAGCATTTTCCAGCTGTGGTCATGTGCATGACCACATTCAACTCTCAGAGCAACTTTTGAATTGAGGTAACAGATGCAGAGAAGCCAAGGGTCTTGTTCAAGAGTCTGTGAAGAATTCTAAAGCCAGGAATTAAATTCAGTTCTATTGCCCTGATGTCCAGGATACTCTTACTGAGGACCATCACAAACGAATGCATAGACATTTTCTCAGTTTTAAAACTAGGCCTCACCTAACTATTCCCTGAGTGCCTAAGCCAGAAGTCTTGGCAAACTGTGACAAAACCTGTTCTGTTCAGGGTAACTAGCTGCCTGTAACTGTGACTCCATTATCCGTGCATTTAGTTTATACAAAGTTTCCATAACTTTGTGAATACTAGTAAATGAATAAGCCAGTCTATAGAATTACTTATATTTGCTCTCGATTGTACAAAAAACGCATCAAGAACAAAATTGTGAACTGAAGTTAGCCCTATTAGGTTGTACCTACTCCCATTTATCTTCAAATTCATTGATCCCCAAAGCTGGATGTACCAATGGACCTAGCTACGACCGAGGCCAATTATACTTTCCGAGGCAAAACAGTGTCCGTTGCCTTAGACCTAGTGTGTGGGGATATTTAGAAGAAAGGCCTACACTTCAGGATATAAATCAAAACCCCTAATAACCTAACTTAACAAGAATGGATTCCAGGTCTGTGGCAATTTTAATATGAATGTGTTTGAAGGTCAAGCTTTGTCCATAATCATGAAACATGAAGAACGCGATAAGAGTAAGAATTTCTCTTCTAGAGATGAAGATAGATAGGGGTCGCCAGGTACTACACTACAGAGCAGTGGACCAAGTGTAGGTCATTCTGATAAATTTCACCAAATAGATGCTTTCTATCTTCACAGTGTTTAAGTGATAGTTGTGCCTGCTAGGGCCACCACCCCAGAGGAAGTTTAGAGGTACTTGTGTGAATCAATACAGTGGGGACTTTATAAAAACGCCCAATACTTAGAGCCATGTTAGTGCCCTCTCCCAGCCTCCTTTGTCAACACTCAGTTCTTTTTTTTTTTTTTTTAATGTTTATTTATTTTTGAGAGAGAGAGATAAACAGAGTGCAAGTGGGAGAGGGACAGAGAGAGAGAGGGTGACACAGAACCTGAAACAGGCTCCAGGCTCCGAGCTGGCAGCACAGAGCCCGACGTGGGGCTTGAACTCATGACAAGATCATGACCTGAGCTGAAGTCAGAAGCTTAACCAACTGAGCCACCCAGGTGCCCCAACGCTCAGTTCTTGATCCAAGTAAAACTAAGATGTCCCAACACTCCTTGCTGCCCAAACCTCTACCATAATGGCCCAACCCAAA
The DNA here is from genome assembly GCF_023721935.1 of Panthera uncia. Classification (NCBI taxonomy): domain Eukaryota; kingdom Metazoa; phylum Chordata; class Mammalia; order Carnivora; family Felidae; genus Panthera; species Panthera uncia. The sequence continues at coordinate 133,089,073 of NC_064810.1, forward strand.
AAACTGAAATTCTGCTTTGAGCCTCCACTCTGGTTTTTCCGGCTTCGTGGTGACTGCTCTCCTTCTAGGACAAATTGGTCTGTCTTCTTTTCCAAAAGCCTGCATACTCTCTCCATACTCTCCAGTCTACAAATGAAAATTTATAGCTAAAGTGACCCTATATTTATCATCTAGATAAGTACACATTTAATGGGGCACCTGTATGGCTCAGTTGGTTAAACATCTTACTCTTAGACTCTTAGTTTCAGCTCAGGTCATGATCTCACAGTTTGTGAGTTCAAGCCCTGCATCAGGCTCTGTGCTGGCAGTGTGGAGCCTGCTTAGGATTCATTCTCTCTCTCTCTCTCTCTCTCTCTCTCTCTCTCTCCCACTTGTGCTATCTCTGTCTCTCTCAAAATAATAATAATAATAAAGACTGAAAAGGGACACTAAAATAGTATGTTGGAAGCAGGAGTAAATCAAGAGAGTTCTGGTCCACTAGGATATATGACCCACTACCTATTGCCAACCTAACTTGGGAATGAGATTATGGCCTGGAGTCCAGCATTAATATATATCTATTTCCTGCTCTATGACTAATAAGAGGGGTCACCTGACTCACTCTGATGCATGTTGTGCACTTTGCACACATGGTAGGAATTGCTGGGTCACTCTCATTGTGGGCTATTCCTGAAGTCAGTTTTCCTCAGTCAGTGGGACACACTTTCTATGTTATCCCATTTGAATACATCTTCAACTTAAGACCATGTCTGTTATGATACATGAGAGAATGCCCCCAGAAAAAAAGGCACTTAATTAACTTTACATTTATTTTATTTTGTGGGTACCTTGTGATTGGCAAGTATCTACATACTCAACAGACATTTACTCAGCGTCTACTGTGGGAAAGCCATTTAAAAGAAAGTGGGACATAAAGATAAGCCAAGAAAAGAATGAATTTAAATAACAATTACAGAGTTTTAAGTGTCATTAAATAAATTCAGGTGAGGGGCTTCTGCCTTTATAGACGGGTTAAAATTCAAGATTCAGCTAAACCATCCATTAGCTCTATACCTTTCTTTCCCAACAGGAAATACACAGTGCGCTCATGTTTAGAATAATTTTAGAATAACAAAAGGACTAAATACAAAGTCACGTGCAGGGAGCACATGATATGCATGCAGGAACCTGGAGGTAACAGCAGGTGCCACTGCTGTATGTTATTAAGGTGACGGTTTCTCATGCAGCACACTGAAGGGCACTCAAGAGACCAGAATGCCAAAGGAAAATAAAATTTATTACTCCCAGGTCCCAGAGAGGAAACTCTGGCCTACCTTGAAGGGCCAGCAGGATGCTGAGTGATGCAAGGACTCAACCAGCAGGCAGGGAATGAAAGGAAGAGAACTGTGGGTCAATCTTTACTGGGATTCAAGATATTAGCCAAGAGGGATTCCCAGGCTCCTGGGGAACTGGTTAGTTGAAAGGTGGTCGCTAGGGACTGTATGTCTGGTGGGAACTTAGCTGTCCCATATTCTTGACAGGTAAGAGCAGAACTTGGGAGTGGTCAGAGGAAATTAGTATGTGGGCCTTATCTAAGTAGGCAGTGAAATGAGAAGTTTGGTTTCATTTAACTGAACTGGTTAAAGGCCCACGAAATAGATGCCACAGCAGCACAAAGAATAACTAACAGAAGGTTATGACCGACCCCACTACTAGATGGCAAGGAATGAGAGGAGATAGCAGTATTGAATATTAAATGCATACTGAATTAAAACCCAGGGGAGAGAGACATGTAAAGTGGGCCATCTTGAGAAAGCAATGTCTGGAGCTAAAGGCACTGAGCTGTCTTCTCAGAGAGGAAGCCAGAGGGATAATTCTTCAGACCTCTCTATTCTCTCTCCCTCTCAACTCCTGGGGTCCCCAGTTGGACTGGAAGGCACAGGAGCCTGTTGCCGGTCAGCAGGTCAGCATCCACAGGGAAGAGAGCATAGTGTAGGTGGGTAGAAGGTAGATTTGGGGATGAAGAGACCAACAGAAGATATCCACCCTACCAGCATTAAACAGGTGTCCTAATTACTACTGCTGCCTAACACTCGATCCCAAACCTACTTAGTAATGCAACATCTCAGGGTCTGAAATACAAACACATTCCTGGCATCCCACAGGAGACAGGGTTGGAAATTCAAAAACGTCACAGGGGCACAGCTTTTCTCTGCTCCACGATGTCTGGAACATCAGCTGGTAAGACTTTGAGGGGTGACTTAATATCTGGGAGCCAGAATCGTCTGCTCACTTATCCACAGATCTGGCAGTTTAGTTTGTCTATCGGCTGAGACCTTAGCTGGGGCTGTCAATCAGAACACCTGTACATGTAACATGTAGTCTGGGCTCCAGCATACCATGGTGGCTGGATTCCAAGAGCAAATGTCCCAAAAGAGAATCAGGTAGAAACTCTGTCAACTTATTAAATTAGCTTCAAATTTCACACAGCATCACTTATACCATAGTCACAAATTTGCCACAATTCAAGGGGAGAGCATATAAATCTCACCTCTCCATTAAAGAGCTACGATGGGAAAGAATGTGGCCATCACTGGAAAATGAAATCTGCTATATTAGGGCAATGGAACTCCGAATCTCACTTTTAATACCATAACTTATATGCCTTATATACTTTTTGAAATAAATACTGAATTAATATTAATATAATTTATTATATTCTTTAGACATTGTTGTTTGGTTGTGCTCTGTGCAAACAAGCAATACATTGGCAGAAGGAGCAAAGCCCTTTTTGGAAGATGGATATGATTTATAAACACACACGTATATATATATACACATATATATGTATATATATATATATATATATATACACCCATAAGCAAATGTGATAGAGGATTTGGTTATATGATCAGGGAAATATAAATGCTTTCATGAAAAGAGGTTCTTGAAATCCATTTGTTGGAGCTCTGGAAATAAGTAATTATTAAACATTACCATAAAAATCAAGAAAAAATAGACAATCTGGATAGGCCTATATCTATTACAAATTGAATCAATAATTAATACTCTTCCAAATTAAAAAGCACCAGGCCCAGGTGGGTTCACTTGGAAGAAATTATACCAATTCTTTATAATCTCTTCTAGAAGACAGAAGCAGGGGGCATGCTATCTAACTCATTCTCTGAGGCCAGAATTACCCCAATATCAAAACCAGACAAAGACATTACAAGAAAAGAAAACTATAGACCATTATCTCTCGTAAACATAGATGCAAAAACCCTCAACAAAATAATAGCAAATCAAATTCAGCAATATATAAAAAGAATTATATGCCATTATCAAATAGGATTTATTTCAGGTATGCAAGGCTGATTCTACATTCAAAAATTAGTTAATGTAATCGATCACATCAACATACTGAAGAAGAAAAATCACATGATCATATCAAAAGATGCAGAAAAGTATTTGACAGAATCTAACACCCATTCATGATAAAAACTCTCAGCAAAATAGGAATAGAGGGCAACTTTCTCAACTTGATAAAAAATACCTACAAAAAACCTAGAAATAAAATCACACTTAATGATGAGAAACTCAAAGCTTTCCTGTTAAGACTAGGAACAAGGCAAGGATGATCCCTCCCTTCACTGCTTTACAACATAGTACTGGGAGTCCTAGCAAATACAGTAAGACAGTAAAAGAAAATAAAAAGTATACATATTGGGAAAGAAGAAATAAAACTGTCTTTACTTGTAGAGGACATGATTGTCTATATAGAAAATCCAAAAGAATCAACAAAAGAACCCCTGGACCTTATAAGCAATTACAGCAAGGTTGCAGTATACAAAGTTAATGTACAAAAGTCTATCACTTTCCTATGTACCAGCAATGAACAAGTGGAATTTGAAATTAAAAATTCAATAGCATTTATGTTAGTGTCCCTCAAAATGAAACACTTAGATATGTAGCTAACAAAATATGTACAACATCTTTATGAGGAAAACTGAAACTCTGATGAAATACAGTAAAGAAGAATTAAGTAAGTAGAGATATTCCATGTTCGTGCATGGGGAGAGTCAATATTTTCAAGATGCCCATTCTTCCAAGTAAGGTCTATCAATTTCATGCCATCCCAATCAAAACCTTGGCAAGTTATTTTGTGGGTATCAACCAACTGATTATAAAGTTGCCAACACGATATTGAATGAGAAGAAGAAAGTCGGAAGACTGACCTATCCAACTTCAAGATTTACAAGAAAGTTACAGTAAAGATAGTGCGGTGGTGGCAAAGGAACAAATAGATCAATCCAGAAACAGACCCACATAAATATTACCAAGTGGTGTCTGACAAAGGAATAAAGACAATACAAGAGGGAAAAAATAATCTTTTTAACAAATGGTGCTGGAACTCCTGGACACCCACATGCAGAAAAGAAATGAGTCTATAGACACAAACCTTACAGCCTTCACAAAATTTAACTCAAAAATGGGTCACAGACCCAAATGTAAGACACCAAATTAGAAAACTCCTAGAAGGTGACATAGGAGGAAATCGAGGTGATCTTGGGTATGGTAATGACTTTTTAGACACAACATCAAAGACATAATCCAAGAGAGCAATAATGGATAAGCTAGACTTCATTAAAATTAAAAACTTCTGCTTTGCAAAAGACACTATCAACAGAATGGGAAGACAAGCCACTGACTGGGAGAAAATATTTACAAAAAAAAAACGTATCTGATAAAGCGATGCTGTCCAAAATATGCAAAGAACTATTAAAACTCAACAGTAAGAAAATAAGCAACCAATTAAAAAATTGGCAAATGCCTGAACAGACATCTCACCAAATAAAATATACACATCACAAATAAAAATGTGAAAAGATGCTCAACATCAAATGTCATTAGGGGTTTGCAATGAGATGCCACTACACATCTATTAGAATGGCCAAAATCCAAAACTCTGACAACACTAAATACTGGCAAGGAGGTGGAGCAGTGGGAATTTTTGCTCACTGCTGATGGAAATGTTAAATGGTAGCCACTTTGGAAGACAGTTTGGCAGTTTCCTTACAAAACAAAATATACTCTTCCGACCCGGCAATTGCACTCCTTGGCATTTACCCAAAAGAGTTGAAATACTTAGGTCTATACAAAAATGTCTGTGGGAGCTTTATTCCTACTTGCCACAACTTGGAAGCAACCAGGACATCATTCGGTCAGTGAGCGAACAGATAAACTGTGGTACATCCAGGCAATGGAATATCATTCAGTGCTAAAAAGAAATAAGTTATCAAGCCATGAGAAGACATGGAAGAACATTAAGTAAATATTACTAATGAAAGAAGGCAATCTAAAAGTGGCTACATAGTGTATGATTCCAGCTATATAACATTCTTGAAAAGGCAAAATCACGGATCAGTGGTTACCAGGAGTTAGGGGAGGAAAGGATAAACAGGTGGAGGCACAATGGATTTTTTAGGGCAGGGAAACTATGTATTACATGGTGGATACATGCTTTTATACATTTGTCAAAACCCATAGAATGTCCGACACCAAGAGTGAGCCCTAATACAGACTATATAGACTTGGGGTGATAATGATGTGTCAAATAGGTTCATCAATTGTCACAAATGTGCCACTCTGGTGGGGATGTTGATAGTGCGGGAGGCTGGGCATGAGTGGGCACAGGGAGGATATGGAAATTCTACTTTCTGCTCAATGTTGCTGTAAACCTTAAACCACTCTAAAAATAAGTGATGTTTGACAAATGAAGAAGCACATAGGCCAATACAGATAGTAATATGATCTTACTAGAATATTTATCCCATTCTGTGTTAAAAGGACATTGTGGTACCACAGTGAATGGGTACACCACTGTTACAATGCTAGCGATTGAACTGAAAGCATCTGACCTCAGGTTTTGGTGGCAGCCGGGTATCCTAAACCGCATGTCTAAATTTATGGAGCTTTCTGTACCCTCTTCTGACTTTGAGTTGGAGAAGGGGTGGATATGTAGTTAGGGCAAAACCAACTCCTCTGAAGCTTTGTTTTCTAACTGGCATTTTCCAAGTATGCCAGAGAGACCCCATTCATTGAGAACTTCTGTGTTAGTACTTGAACAATGGGGCATCATTTGAAAGGAGCTCTGCCAGGGGGCGCCTGGGTGGCTCGGTCGGTTAAGCAGCCAACTCTTGATTTCATCTCAGGTCATGATCTCACAGTTCAAGCCTTGCATTGGGCTTTACACTGACAATGTAGAGCTTTCTTAGGAATCTCTCTCTCTCTCTCTCTCTCTCTCTCTCTCTCTCTCTCTCTCTCTCTTTCTCTGCCTCTCCAGGGCGCATGCTCTCTCTCTCAAAATAAATTAAACTTAAAAAAAAAAGAAAGGAGCTGTGCCACAAAATGGAAAACACACAACAAAACAACATTTTCTTGGGTATATTATATTCCCCCTTGACGTCACCAGGGGCATGCATAATTTAATTGGTAAATAAAGAAAATACAGCTTAATATTGGGCATTTGAAATTCAACCTTCTGTTGCCTTAAAAAGCTGTCTTCTGTATGTAGCTGGTACCTTACAAGAAGAAAGACCCTTGAAAGAAAAAGAACATAACAAAATTCCTACAAACAGCATTTTAGTGTATAAAAAAATAGCTTGGGATTCATGTGTCGTCACGACTTTGAAAAAATAATTTCAGAGCAAAGACATTTCATATGCAGATATGATACTTTAAATATTTCTATCAAATCCAGTGACACACATAAGTAACTTATAAGAAGTGTATAGAAACAGAAAGCACAGGGGCACCTGAGTGGTTCCAGTCAGTTAAGTGTCCGACTTCAGCTCAGGTCATGATCTCACAATTCATGGGTTCAAGCCCTGCATCGGGCTCTGTGCTGACAGCTCAGAACCTGGAACCTGCTTCTAATTCTGTGTCTCCCTCTCTCTCTGCCCCTCCCCTGCCCACACGTGCTGTCTCTCTCTCTCTCTCTCTCTCTCTCTCTCCAATATAAAGTAAAAAAATTAAGAAAGAGGGGCGCCTGGGTGGCTCAGTTGGTTAAGCGTCTGACTTCGGCTCAGGTCATAATCTCACGGTCTGTGAGTTCAAGCCCCGCATCAGGCTCTGTGCTGACAGCTCAGAGCCTGGAGCCTGCTTCGGATTCTGTGTCTCCCTCTCTCTCTGACCCTCCCCCGTTCATGCTCTGTCTCTCTCTGTCTCAAAAATAAACATTAAGAAAAAAATTAAGAAAGAAAGAAAGGAAGGAAGAAAGAAAGAAAGAAAGAAAGAAAGAAAGAAAGAAAGAAGAAAGAGACAGCACTACCAATGTTATTGATACTAAGAAAGAATCCTGATTCGGAATTGGGCTCAGTGAGCCACACTCTATTGTCCTTTTCAACTGCTACACTTCGTAGCGCTTATTGTCACTGGAAAATTGCTACCTTTTGAATAACTAGAGAATAAGCTTGAGTCTTTTCAATTTGGATTCAGGAAGATGCTAATGTATTCTCTTAAGCTCTGGAGGAATATATTTTCCTGGGGTCCAAACAATCAGGCTTCCCTTTGGCCTGCTATAATTTTAGGAAGGTTTTTCCTCCAGCTAACTCTTCTTGACTGTGGTTCCACTTCCTTACGAGTAACTCAAGCCACCTCTTACCCTCATCTTGTCACAAAGAAAGAGGCACTCTAATGGGGGTTAACAGTATACAATTAAAAGCAAAGGGAGGAGGAATCACCATTGTTCATTTCTCCTCAAGTGGAACCCCCACATTGGCACAATTCTAGAATTGTCTCCCACCTACCTGGGCACCACCCCTATCAGTTGTTCTGACTGTTCTAGTCTGGTCTGCCCATGAAAGGCAGTCCCAAACTCTGAGAACTTTGTTGTTATTTTATCTTTTTTTTTTTATTAAAAAAAGTCATTCACCCTTCTGACATACTTCTCCTGTGCCCTTATCAACAGGCTCCAGTAAAAGATATATAGCTATATCACATTAGTTTATGAAGTACTCTGACATATTATCTTCTGGCCAGGGGCCCAATATCTCTGTTTAACTTTTGCAAAAGAGGGCTCAGGGTCTGAGAGGTTATAAGGTTTATCTCTAGGCCACACCAGAAACAAACTGCAGGGCCAGTCCAGGAGACTAGGCCCACCAACTTCTCATTCCTGGCTCTCAAACTGAGCACGCATTAGTATCACCAGAGGACTTGTTACAACACAGATCTGGGGTGCCTGGCTGACTCCCATCAGTAGAGCATGAGACTCCTGATCTTGAGGTTGTGAGTTCAAGTCCCACATTGAGCAAAGAGTTTACTTCAAAAAACAAACAAAAAGACAAAAAAAAAAACAAAATAGAACACACGTCTTTAAGTGTCACAGCCAGAGTTCCAGAGTCAACAGGGATGGGATGGAACCAAGCATCTGCATTTCAAACAAATTTCCAGGTGATGCTGATGCTGCTGGTCTAGTGACTGCACTTCAAGAACCACTGCTCTAGAATATTCTGCAAGCACACAACTGCCTTTTAGGCATGCCCTTCACTCCAGGCCTAGAGAAGTTCCGTAAAATAAAAACAAATGTGTAATAAAAAGAATAGGTGAAGAGAATCTTCAGGCTTGCTTCCCTTCCCTCTTCTAACCCCTCACTACAGAGCCTGGAGTTCGTCATCAATAATGTTGTACCACAATGTCCTGAGAGTTAGGTGGTCATAGCCCGAACCTGTGGGGAGAGGAGAGTGGATGGGCTTTGTGTTGATAAAATGCATTTCGAGGATATGATCATTTTGGTCTTTTCTGCCGATTTCATCATATGCTGTTCTCTCAGCAGGCTTTTGGCATCCGGCCTCTACAGAAAACTCCAACTTGCCTCAAAGATTCAGGTCAGTTTTTATTTTTTGCAAGAGATATTCACCATTGCTAAATGTGTTTGGTTTTACTTTAGATTTAACCATGGATTAATTTTGAAAGGTACTGAAGCCAAAGGAAGAATAAATAGTCCTGTGTGTTGTGCGGTAGTATCGTCTTATTGGAAGGCAGGGAAGTTAGCCAGCTGAAATCTCAAACATTTTTCATAGCAAAAATAGTATAAGTTTAGGGAGTCATTTGAATTTAAATTCTAGAACAGCCTAATAATAATGAACACTTACTATGTGCCCAACACAGCTTAACATAGAGCTACACAAATTAATTTCTGTAACATTCTCAGCAATTCTAAGAACCTAGTACTGTAAATATGTCAATTTTAGAGATGAAGAAACAGAGGTCAAATGAGATTAAGTGACCGATCTAAGATCAGATAGACGATAAAGAGGTGGGATTTGAACCCACGTCCACTCTGCATCTGTGCTTGGGCTCTGAATCACTATCTCTTCACCCAGTGATGCAAGCTTTCTGGCATGAATTCACAGGGCAAGAAAAATAGGAATGAAGAGACTGAGCCTGGGTTTGATGCTATGCCAGGAATGCACTGGCAAAACACAAAAACTTTCCATCTTGATTGCATTGACTTATACTTGGCAACCAATAGTCTGGGACCAAGATTGGTAATCTCAGACTTCAGACGGCCCTGCACACTCGTAGCTTGTCTACGTAAACTGCCTTAATAGCAGCAACAACAACAAATTAGTGACTCATAATGGAGGAATAAGCCCAAATGAAATAGAAGGACTCAGATTCAGAGATAATTAAGAAGAAGACAGTTTTGTTCCATCTGATGGGTCTTAGTTTAGTTAGTATGTCTGGTATCTATCACTTCTTCTTTGAAAGAAATAACAATCAAGATGGCTGGTGTTTGTCACATAATGAGTCATTTGTGACAATAATTGATTTCCAATAGAACACGATGCACCCTCATAGTTTTTTCCCTAATCTATCAAACTGGTTAGCTTGTCCACTTTTCCTTTTAAGTGTCTAAAAAACTAAAATTGGGAAAGAGGAGAGCGAAGAGCAGAAGGTGTCACTATTGAGTGTGACCTTTCACCTCCACCTTGTATCCTAGGTAACCAAAGACTTGAGCCTGAGATGAAGTGACATTAGCCCAAGTTGGGTCCTCTCTGTTTGTTTCAAACTGTTTTCAAAGAGCCAATTGTCAAATTTTTCAAAAGTTTCCCAGTTCTCAGTTTCATGTTGAGAAAACAAACAACTTTAATTGGCATGCCAATTTCCACTTACAGGGAATTTTACATATTATCCAGTTTGATTCTTGTAACAATTCATGAGCTCATTCAGGCAGTTATTTTAATCCTCACTTTGCAAATACAGAAACTGACACTCAGAGAAACTCATGTTGAAAAGCTTATACTTAATAAGTGACAAAGTTTAAGCTTGAATCCCAGCCTACAGACCATAAAATATTTAGTTCCTTTTCTTTTTTCACTATAATATACTATCTGAATGTATAACACCTTATCATATTTGTTCTTTTAACCGGCAATTGAACACATCTCATATGTACTTTTTAAGGAAAAAATATAAGCAAGCTATTCACAATATTTGAGGAATATAACAATAAGAGCTCTATTTTGAAATTTGGAAAGCAATTTCAATAAAAAAATTTCAATTTTGAAAGGGCTTATAAATTATAAAATATTTTGCAAACGTTATTTTCAAGCATTGATTTCTTGATTGGACCAATTTTCCACTTTAAAGACATAATTAAAAATAAAACATAAATGTCAAATGATAGTTCAAAAAAGAAATAAGAAAACCTTGCAAATGGCCAATGCACCTTATCAATGAATATTTGGGAAAGTCAAAGACTCAGTGCTGATGACACAAATGCAGATGTGGCTAATTACTTGGAAAAGATGAAGAAGTGTGACCTTTCAAACTATATAACAGTATTTCCCCCAAGGATATAGGCAACATTACTGTGTATGAGGAATGAGCCCAAATAGAAGACATTTAACACAACACCAAAAAAAAAAAAAAAAAAAAAAAAAAAAAAAAAAAAAAAAAAAAGAAAGAAAGAAAGAAAAGTAAAGAGAAATGCTACCTATTTCCATGAAGAAATATAAATTATTCTGATTATAGTAAATGAAAAAAAAAAAGTCTAGGGAAACATTACCACAATATCATGAGAAAGGTGAGAGGCGTGGGGTGACAAAAGAAAGAGGGGTGAGGGGGAAGGAAGACGAGAGGGAAAGCCAGAGTAGAGAAGGAAGCAAGAGAAGAGAGAAGGAAGGATAAAAGAGGAGAGAGAAAAATGGAAGGAAGGAGACTAGTGACTAACAGATCAAAAATCCAGTTTGGAAGCAAACAAAAGAAGCAAATTAAAAGGCTGACAAACAGTCCCTGAAATGTAATGTTTTACATTATAGCAGAATTTAAAAGTGAAGTAAAACAAGCACGTGGATATTAACTAATGAAATATAAAATTTAAGAAGTATTATCGCTAAGAAAATAAAGATTAAAACGTCATTAGAGAGTTAAAAAAATTAGGGGTGCCTCGGTAGTTCAGTTGGTTAAGCATCTGACTCTTGGTTTCAGTGCAGGTCTTGATCTCATGGTTTTGGGTTTGGCCCATCGACGACATCAGGCTCTGCGCTGACAGCACAGAGCCTGCTTAGGACTCACTCACTCTCTCTCTCTCTCTCTCCCCCTCCCCCTCTCTCTGCCCCTCCCCCACTCTGTCTCTGTCTCTCTCAAAATAAATAAACTTCAAAAAAGAGAATTAATAAAATTATAAATAGCAAATAATAATAGTAATAATAGTTAACATTTTGATAGCCGTGACGATCAGGCACTGTTCTAAACATACACACACAATTTATACACCCAACACTGAGTCCTTAAAATGGTACACAATATTACACCTAACCCGACACCACAAACAAAAATTAATTTGACACAGAGCAGAGACTTACATGTGAAAGATAAATCAAGAAAGCTTCCAGAGAAAATATAGCAGGCTATCTTTATAACTTTAGAGTAGGCAAAGATTTCTACACCAAAAGCCTTAACTAGAAAAAAACTAACAAGTCAGACTTGTAAAAGTTAACAATTTCTGTTCACGGGAGCACCTGGCCAGCACAGTCAGTAGAGCATAGGAATTTGATCCCCAGGTTGTGAGTTCCAGCCCCACCTTCGGTGCAACTTACTTAAAAAAAAAAAGTATTTCTCTTCATCATAAAGAGTGAAAAAGCAAGCCACAAAGTGAAAGAAGACGTTCACAACACTAAAGGACCTGTGTCAAAAATATATGAAGAAATGCTAGAAATCAGTAAGACAGGCTAACCTGTTTTGAAAAATGGCAACAGAGTTGAAGAGATACATAATAAAAGAGGACGGTCTGGCAGTCCCCAGTCTGTCTCTGCTTCACTGAGTTTGCCAGGAGCAGACCCAAGGACGCCCCTCCTTCCCGCCTCCCACCACCCTGCAATCTGTTTTCCAGTCGCAGCCTTGGGAACCATGTCAGCCACCCTCTGCTTCCAGGACCAGCCAACACTGTATTCTGAGCCCGGTTCCTTATTGCCCACCAACGTGAGCTCCCAGATCGTTCACCATTCTCCCACAAAGTGGAGGCCCCCTCACCAACCTGGTCAACGGGCATCTGCGGGGTTCCCCCACCTACTCCTCTCTGGGCTTCTATTTCCACCGTGACTCAGTGACTCTGGGGGCAGGGGCCACCGCCAGTGGGCGAGGAGCAGTGTGAGGGGCTGAGAGGCTCTTGAAGATGCAAAACCGTGCCTCCACCGCCTGGCACCCTCTTCCAGGAGCACTGAAGCCTTCCCAAGATGAGCGGGGCAAACCCGGGACTCCATGGAAGCCATCCTGGTCCTGGAGAAAAACCTTTGGGAGAGGCATGCTCTGGGTTCTGCCCGCAGAGTCCCCCTCTCTGTGACACCAGGGAGAACCACTTTCTAGGTGAGGAAGGGAAATTCATCGAGAAGATGGTGACCACCTGACTTACCTCTCAGGCTGGTGTCGCTGCAAAAGGCCCACCCTCTAGCAGGACTAGGAGCCCACCCAGCTCAGCAGACTGTTACTCCCCTGGTATTCCCCCTGGTGCCAGGACTTCTGCCTCAGCCTCTCCCTGCAGCCACTAGGCAGCTTTTGAACCGCCCTGGAGCCCTCTCCCAAGCTCTGGACCAAATGGAAACAATAAAGCTTTTTGCAGAAGGAAGGAAGGAAGGAAAGAAGGAAGGAAGAAAAGAAGGAAGGAAGGAAAGTAAAGAAAGAAAGAGGAAGGAAGAGAAATCAATAAATAGAAAGAAAAGAAAGTGAAATGACCAGTAAGTATATGTAAAGGTGCTTAACATCACCAGCCATCAGTGACAAACAAAATAAAACCTCAGTGAAGATTAGCCTATATCCCTACAAAATGTCTAAAATGTTGAAGGCTGATGTTACCCAGTACTGGAGAGCACGTTGAGCACCTAGGACACTCCTGTATGGTCTGCAGGGAGATGGAAAATCTCCCTAAAGTCAAATTTAAGATTACACTTGAAAATATGTAATTGGCTTTTAAGTCAAAAATATCTGTTTTATAGGTAACCTATTCATCACTGGGATTCTTGTTACATATGCTCTTTAAAAAATCTGTAAACTTATTTTTTGTTTTTAGTTGATTTGTATTTCAAATACACTGAAGAAATTTACATTGTTAAAGAATTCTGGGAGGAGCCAAGATGGCGGAACAGCATGGAAGCTTTTTGTGTGTCTCACGTCCATGAAATACAGCCAGACCAACACTAAACCATCCTACACACCTAGAAAGCCGATTGGAGGATTAACACAACAGTCTGCACAACCTGAACCACAGAATTCAGCAGGTAGGCGGCACAGAGAGGTGAACTTGAGGAGCGAGAAGGCGCAGGGAGGTGCTTTTGTGAGCAGAGAGAGGTCAGAGACTGGGGGGAGAATACGGGAAAAGCACTCCTCCCCAAAAGCAGCTGGGGAGAAAGTGGAAAATTGGAAAGAGCTGCAGGGACTAAACCAAAAAGGGAGAAAGGAGAAAGGAGAGGGTTTAAATTCCATTAAGACTGTAAACAAGGGGAGCGCAAAGGCTGCAACTCCACAGCTCCATACCTGGCGGTGCTCTGGTGGGAAGGGCGAATCCCCAGGAGCAGAGTGGGGTCCGGGAGGTTCTCGGGCCACACGGGGAAAAGCGGCTCCACTGCTGGAAGGACATTTGGTAGAGACTGTTGAAGCCACCTGGTCCCCGCAGACCCCAGAAAACGGCCACATTCACTGGTGCTGGAACAAGGTCTTTAAGGGTGAAGCCTGGTGCCAGATGTGTGTTGTGATTTTCCATAATCCCTGAAACGCTGCTGCTACACTGTCTCGCGAACTTTTTCTGGGCCGGGCGGCACCTGGCCGCAGTCTCAGGGCACCGGCAGCAGCAGGGTCCAGCAAGCGTTCCTGGGTGCGGCCGGCATTCGGCCCTTGCTCATCCGGCCACTGCTCAGTGAGACCCTCCCGCAGAGGGGCGGAACGGGTCAAAGCCTCAGTCCTTCGGAAGTAAGGGGCCGGGGAAAACAGCTGCATCTGAGACAAAACTCGGGAGAGGTGCTGCCTGGGGCCTGGTCATGGAGAGTGAAAGAGCGGGGAGTGGATGAAAGCTGAAGACAGAGGACGGGTGCGCGATTGCTGATCCGGGAGAACCGACTGGATACCTGTGTGGCGCCATTTTAACTGATCCCGCGCATGCGCATACGCACCTACAAGCGCCCCAACACTCCACCCAAGTAGGCTAGCAGCGCCATCTAGTGGAGAGCGGAGCCGTTACACTGAGCCCAGGCCAAGTGGGCCAACCTGACTCTTTAAGAACGTTAAGTCTCACTGCCTACTTAGTTTATGGACTATAAAGTGCTACACATTCTGACTTCTAGGGGAAAACGATGTAATTTCAGTCCTACTTCAATCTGTTAGCAGGTCCATCTTTTCAATTTTCTTACTTTTTTTTCTCTTTTACATTACTGTTCTTTTTCTTGAATACAGAAAGAGAAAAAATTCATTTTTATTTTCAATTTTTATTAAAAATATCTTTCTTTAATTTTTTTACTATATTTTCTACTTCTGTGTAAATTTTTTCAAATTCTATCTTACTTCCATCATTTTATTTTAGTCTACTTCAGCGTATTCACCTTTCCAAATTTTCAAACGATTTCCTTTTTTCTTTTTCTTTTGTTCTCTCTTTCATTTCTTTTCTTTTTCTTGAATGCAGAGAGAAAAACTTCATTTTTACTTTCAATTTCTATTAAAAATATTTTTCTTTAATTTTTTTACTATATTTTTTGCTTTTATGTAAATTTTTTCCAATTGTTTTACTTCCATCATTTTATTTTAGTCTACTACAGTGTATTCACTTTTTCAAATTTTCAAATGATTTCCTTTTTTTCTTTTTCTCTTTTTTCTCCTTTTTGTTTCTTTTCTTTTTCTTAAATACAGAAAAAGAAAAAAATCATTTTTATTTTTGATTTTTATTAAAATATTTTTCCTTAATTTTTTTCTACTATATTCACTTTTGTGTGTATTTTTTCAAATTCTATTTTACTCCCATCATCTCATTTTAGTCTACTTCAGTGTATTCATTTTTTCAAATTCTCAAACGATGTCCTCTTTTTCTTTCCTTCCCCTCCCCTTTTTTTTTCTCTAATCTGTCAAACCACTTTCAACACCCAGACCAAAACACACGTAGGATCTAGCATCACTTATTCGATTTGTGTGTGTGTGTGTTTAATTTTTTAATTTTAATTTAAAAAATTTTTTTAATTTTAATTTTTCTACCTCATTGATTCCTTTTATCCTTCAAAATGACAAAAAGAAGGAATTCACCCCAAATGAAAGAGCATGAAGAAACGACAGCCAGGGATTGAACCAACACAGATACAAGCAAGATGTCTGAACCAGAATTTAGAATCACGATAATAAGAATACTAGCTAGAGTCAAAAATAGATTTGAATCCCTTTCTGCAGAGATAAAAGAAGCAAAAAATAGAATGAAATAAAAAATGCTATAACTGAGCTGCAATCACAGATGGATGCCACGGCAGCAAGGATGGACGAGACAGAACAGAGAATCAGTGATATAGAGGACAAACTTATAGAGAATAATGAAGCAGAAAAAAGTAGGCAAATGAAGGCAAAAGAGCACGATTTAAGAATCAGAAATCAGTGACTCATTAAAAAGGAACAACATCAGAATCATAGGGGTCCCAGAAAAGAAAGAGAGAGAAATAGGGGTAGAAGGGTTATGTGAGCAAATCATAGCAGAAAACTTTCCTAACCTGGGGAAAGACACAGACATCAAAATCCAGGAAGCACAGAGGACCCCCATTAGATTCAACAAAAACCGACCATCAACAAGTCATATCATAGTCAAATTCACAAAATACTCAGGCAAGGAGAGAATCGTGAAAGCAGCAAGGGAAAAAAAGTCCCTAACATACAAGGGAAGACAGATCAGGTTTGCAGGAGACCACAGAAACTTGGCAGGCCAGAAGGGAGTGGCAGGACATATTCAGTGTGCTGAATCAGAAAAATATGCAGCCAAGAATTCTTTATCCAGCAAGGCTGTCATTCAAAATAGAAGGAAAGATAAAAAGTTTTCCAGAAAAACAAAAATTAAAGGAGTTTGTGACCACTAAACCAGCCCTGCAAGAAATTTTAAGGGGTACTCTCTGAGGGGAGAAAAGATGAAAAAAAAAATATATATATATATATATATATATATATATATATATATATATATATATCTCAAAAGCAACAAATATTAGACAGGACCAGAGAACACCACCAGAAACTCCAACTCACAAGCATCATAATGGCAATAAATTCATATCTTTCAGTACTCACTCTCAACGTCAATGGACTCAATGCTCCAATCAAAATACATAGGGTAACAAAATGGATAAGAAAACAAGATCATCTATATGCTGTTTACAAGAGACCCACTTTAGACCTAAAGACACCTTCAGATTGAAAATAAGGGGATGGAGAACCATCTGTCATGCTAATGGTCAACAAAAGAAAGCCGGAGTAGCCATACTTATAGCAGACAATCTAGACTTTAAAATAAAGACTGTATCAAGAGATGCAGAAGGGTATTATATCATAATCAAGGGGTCTATCCACCAAGAAGACCTAGCAATTGTAAACATTTATGCACCAAATGTGCGAGCACCCAAATATATGAATCAATTAATCACAAACATAAAGAAACTCATTGATAGTAATGCCATAATAGTAGGAGACTTCAACACCCCACTCACAGCAATGGACAGATCATCTAATCAAAAAATCAACAAGGAAACAATGGCTTTGAATGACACACTGGACCAGATGGACTTAACGGATATTCAGAACATTTCATCCTAAAGCAGCAGAATATACATTCTTCTCCAGTGCACATGGAACATTTTCCAGAATAAACCATATACCTGACATAAATCAGCCCTAAGTAAGTACAAAAAGATCAAGATCATACCGTGCATATTTTCAGACCACAACACTATGAAACTCAAGATCAACCACAAGAAAAAATTTGGAAAGGCAAAAAATACTTAGAGACTGAAGAGCACCCTACTAAAGCATGAATGGGTTAACCAAGAAGTTAAAGAGGAAATTGAAAAGTATATGGGAGTCAATGAGAATCTGGGACGCAGCAAAGGCGGTCATAAGAGGAAAGTATATAGCAATCCAGGCCTTCCTACAGAAGGAAGAAAGATCTCAGATACACAACCTAACCTTATGCCTTAAGGAGCTGGAAAAGAACAGCAAATAAAACCCAAAACCAGCAGAAGACAGGAAATAATAAAGATTAGAGCAGAAATTAATGCTATCAAAACCAAAAAAAAACAGCGAACAGATCAATGAAACCAGAAGCTGGTTCGTTGAAAGAATTAATACAATTCATAAACCCCTAGCCAGTTTGATCACAAAGAAATAGGAAAGGACCCAATTAAATAAAATCAAGCATGAAAGCGGAGAGATCACAACCAACACAGCAGAAATAAAAACAATAGTAAGAGAATATTATGAGAAATTATACGCCAATAAAATGGGCAATCTGGAAGAAATGGACAAATTCCTAGAAACATATACATTACCAAAACTGAAACAGGAAGAAATAGAAAATTTGAACAGACCCATAACCAGTAAGGAAATGGAATTAGTAATCAAAAATCTCCCGAAAAACAAGAGTCCAGGGACAGAAGGCTTTCCAGGGGAATTCTACCAAACATTTAAGGAAGAGTTAACACCTCTTCTCTTGAAGCTGTTCCAAAAAATAGAAATGGAAGGAACACTTCCAAACTCCTTCTATGAAGCCAGCATTACCTTGATTCCAAAACCAGAGACCCCACTAAAAAGGAGAACTACAGACCAATTTCCCTAATGAACATGGATGCAAAAATCCTCAACAAGATATTAGCTAACTGGATCCAACAATACATTAAAAAAATTATTCACCACGACCAAGTGGATTTATACCTGGGATGCAGGGCTGGTTCAATATCCGCAAAACAATTAACGTGATTCATCACATCAATAAAAGAAAGGACAAGAACCATATGATCCTCTCAATAGATGCAGAGAAAGCATTTGACAAAATACAACATCCTTTCTTGATAAAAACCCTCAAGAAAGTAGGGATAGAAGGAGCATACGTCGAGATCATAAAAGCCATATATGAACAACCCAACACTAATATCATCCTCAATGGGGAAAAACTGACAGCTTTCCACTTAAGGTCAGGAACAAGACAGGGATGTCCACTCTCGCCACTGTTATTCAACATAGTATTGGAAGTGTTAGCCTCTGCAATCAGACAACACAAAGAAATAAAAGGCATCCAAATCAGCCAGGAGGAGGTCAAACTTTCACTCTTCGCAGATGACATGATACTCTATATGGAAAACACAAAAGATTCCACCAGAAACTGCTAGAATTGATTCATAATTTCAGCAAAGTTGTAGGATATAAAATCAATGCATAGAAATTGGTTGCATTCCTATACACCAACAATGAAGTGACAGAAAGAAAAATCAAGGAATCGATCCCATTTACAGTTGCACCCAAAACCATAAAATACCTAGGAACAAATCTAACCAAAGAGGTGAAAAATCTATACACTGAAAACTATAGAGAGCTTATGAAGGAAATTGAAGAAGACACACACAAAAAAAGGAAAAAGATTCCATGCTCCTGGATAGGAAGAAAAAATATTTTTTAAATGTCGATACTACCCAAAGCAATCTACATATTCAATGCAGTCCCTATCAAAATAACACCATCATTCTTCACAGAGCTAAAACAAATAATCCTAAAGTTTGTATGGAACCAGAAAAGACCCTGAATAGACAAAGCGATCTTGAAAAAGAAAACCAAAGCAGGAGGCATCACAATCCCAGACTTCAAGCTATACTACAAAGCTGTAACCATCAAGACAGTATGGTACTGGCCCAAGAACAGATGCTTAGATCAGTGGAACAGAATAGAGAACCCAGAAATGGACCCACAAATGTATGGCCAACTAATCTTTGACAAAGCAGGAAAGAATATCCAATGGAATAAAGACAGTCTCTTCAGCAAGTGGTGCTGGGAAAACTGGACGGCGACATGCAGAAGAATGAACCTGGACCCCTTTCTTACACCATACACAAAAATCAACTCAAAATGGATGAAAGACCTCAATGTAAGACAGGAAGCCATCAAAATCCTCAAAGAGAAAGCAGGCAAAAACCTCTTTGATCTTGCCCGCAGCAACTTCTTACTCAACACATCTCTGGAGGTAAGGGAAACAAAAATGAACTACTGGGACCTCATCAAAATAAAAAGCTTCTGCACAGAGAAGGAAACAATCAGCAAAACTAAAAGGCAACCAACAGAATGGGCAAAGATATTTGCAAATGACATATCAGATAAAGGGTTAGTATCCAAGATCTATAAAGAGCTTATCAAACTCAACACCCAAAAAACAAATAATCCAGTGAAGAAATGGGCAAAAGACATGAATAGACACTTCTCCAAAGAAGACATCCAGATGGCCAACCGACACATGAAAAAATGCTCAACATCACTCATCATCAGGGAAATACAAATCAAAACCACATGAGATACCATCTCACACCTGTCAAAATGTCTAACATTAAGAACTCAGTCAGCAACAGATGTTGGCGAGGATACAGAGAAAGAGGATCTCTTTTGCATTGTTGGTGGCAATGCAAGCTGGTGCAGTCACTCTGGAAAACAGTATGGAGGTTCCTCAAAAAAACTAAAAATAGAACTCCCCTATGACCCAGCAATTGCACTACTAGGCATTTATCCAAGGGACACAGCTATGCTGTTTTGAAGGGACACATGCACCCACATGTTTATAGCAGCATTGCCAACAATAGCCAAAGTATGGAAAGAGCCCAGATATCCATCAATGGATGAATGGATAAAGATTTGGTATATATATACAATGGAGTATTACTCGGCAATCAAAAAGAATGAAATCTTGCCATTTGCAACTACATGGATGGAACTGGAGGGTATTATGCTAAGTGAAATTAGCCAGAGTAAGACAAAAATCATATGACTTCACTCATATGAGAAGTTTAAGAGAGAAAACAGATGAACATAAGGGAAGGGAAACAAAAATAATATAAAAACAGGGAGGGGGACAAAACAGAAGAGACTCATAAATATGGAGAACAAACTGAGGGTTACTGGAGGGGTTGTGGGAGGGGGGATGAGCCAAATGGGTAAGGGGCACCAAGGAATCTACTCCTGAAATCATTGTTTCACTATATGCTGACTAATTTGGATGTAAATTTTGAAACATAAAAAATAAAATTAAAAAAAAAGATAAAGTAAAAAAAGAATTCTGAGGTGGATGCCTGTTTCTTTTGTAATATGAATAAACCACATTGTATGTTTTCTAATTAAACATAGTAACAGTATATAGTTGACATGTTCACATAATCATTAAGACAGCACAGAAATAACGAAAATAGTTAATTATCTTATTCAATCCCTTCCCTTTCACACTTTCCTCCCCTTGAAGTAATGTGTGTAAGGAGCCCTGTATTTCTCTTCCTACATTCTTTTCCAAACCTAAACACGAGAATTTATAAACATAACAGAGATGCTTATTTTCTGAAAGTGGGATGATACTGTATACATGTTTCTGAAACCTGTTTTCTCGTGGAACAATATACATCATAAATAACCATGGAGGTCAGCACATCAGATCTGACTCTCTTTGGAGTGAAAGCTTCCATTCCCTAGATGCTGGGAATTTCTGCTGGTGACAGCAATCTCTCCTGGGCACTACCTTGGCATCAGAGAACTGCCTCACCCAGGGTAATGCCCCTTCCCAGTGACTGCCTGCTGCCAGTGATTGACTGATGTGGGAATACAAAAGCCAACCTTTCGTCTCCACTGGGATGGATCTGAACAGCTGTCTCAGCTCCAGAGCACTGTCATAGCATTGGCTGAGGCCTCAGTGGAAATCTTTTGTGGGTCAGCTTGTCTTTCTGCCCAGTCTTGCCTTCTCTCACCTCCTAACTGGGGTATCTCCTGAGAGCTCTAACCAAAAACCTTCTTCACGCAACTCCCCCCCTCAGGGTCCATTTCACCCTGAACTGAGACAATTGGCTATGTGAGGGAGACGGAGGTAGGTAATGGGGAAGTAAATAAGACAGTTGACAGATATTATGTAGAGTTTTATAGTGATTTTAGTGCAACATAAATTTGGGCAATGATTCTCGAAGTGTGGTGCTTGGACCATCAGCACTGGCACAGCATCACTTCTTCGAACTGGTTAGAAATACAAATTCCTAGGGCCCACCCAAGAACTATTCAGTCGGTAATTCTTGAGGGGGTTGGTTAGGACATCTGTATTTTAACAACTCTTCCAGGTGATTCTGATGTCACTGACCTTTGAGAACCACTGGTGTAGGGAGTATGATTCGTTCAACACTCAATACCTAACATGAAAAATAAGAGGACATGTGTGCCATTGATGGAAGAAATGATTATAGAGTAAGAATGATAAAACTGAGCATTTGGGGGCACCTGGATGGCTCAGTTGGTTAAGCGTCTGGCTTCAGCTCAGGTCGTGTGATCTCATGGTTCATGAGTTCGAGCCCCGCCTCGGGCTCTGTGCTGACAGCTCAGAGCCTGGAGCCTGTTTCAGATTCTGTTCTCCATCCCTTCCCCACTTGTGCTCTCTCTCTCACTCTCAAAAATAAAAAGTAAAACTAAAAAAAGAATTTTTTTAAAACTGAGCATTTAGTCTTTATTCTCCTATTTCTGGGCTACTATGCAGATTACGTATTTATTGTGGAATCAGTTACTGAAGCATGTTAGAAATGTGCAGATGTGAACATCGAGCTATGGAGATAGTAATTCCCTTCCCACAGGAAGAATCAAGTGGCTTGGAAGAGAGTAGAACCAGCCATTCCAGAGCCCTGTAACCACTCCTGATAATTAAATCTCACTTTTTTTTTTTTTTAGTTTTTTAAAAAATATTTTGTTTTATGTAATCTTCACATCCAATATGGGGCTTGAACTCTTGACCCTGAGATCAAGAGTCGCATGCTATACCTACTGAGCCAGCCAGCTACAGTGAACGACATGGAAATCCCACTGATTAATTTCTGTTAAGAGCTGCCATAACCTGTCCAGGTTAAACACCTCTTAAGGCACAGTGGGTCCTCAGAGATGAACTCAAGAGGAGAGAGGAGTAAATTGGATAAGGAAAGACCTTAAAGAGTGATATTTAATGTAGCTAGAGGGCTGGCTTCCCAGGAGGGTGGCTTTCAATGCAAATTACCACATTGGACACAACAGCCATGTTTAAACCAATAATCACTAACCAAGAAGACAGACTTCCATTTAATGGATTGATGTCATAAGAAGTCACCCTCAAGGAGAGGATGTGGCCATATTTAGCATCCAATAGAGTGTAAATACAATTTTAAATATACTTTCTAAAAAGTTTTATTGAGGGGCGCCTGGGTGGCTCAGTCAGTTCAGTATCCAACTTTGATTTCAGTTCAGGTCATGATCTCATGGTCCCAAGATTGGGCCCCCATCCAGCTCAACACTGGGCAGGGAGCTTGCTTACGATTCTCTCCCTTTCCCTCTGCCTCTCCCCAGCACTTACTCTCTCTCTCTCTCTCTCTCTCTCTCTCTCTCAAAAAAAAAAAAAAAAAGTATTAAAGCAGAAACATAGAAAACATAAGGACAGGAGTCCTAAACTCTGGATTGAAGATTAGGAAATGCATCATAGATGAAGGAGAATTTCACCATACTTGAAAACATGGTCTGAGAGTCAGTAAAATCTGGTTTTAGAATCAGCCAGATTAGAGCTAGTGCATTATAACAGTCTCAGTGGCATGAGACTATTTCAAACTTCATGTTGCAAAGCTCAATTAAGTCACGTGTGTTAGAGGTCAGCTGGGCCAGGCTGAGTCTGATTGGCCCAGTTTCTATTCCATATGTCTCGTTCTAGGGCTCAGGCTGAGGGGGCAGCAGCCACATAAGAAAAGCTCTTTTTCATGGCAATGACAGGCACAAGAGTACTTGGCCAAGTACGGAAGCACATTTCCAGCCTCTCTTTACCATCTCTTCTGCTAATCTCCAACTGAGCAATCAAGTTACCTCGTTGAGCTCCAAAGATTAGGGAAGAAGACTCTTCCCATGGTGATGGGAAAAACTGCCAAAGTATATGTCAGCTGACCTGGTTACTGAAAGGGATGAAGTATTGGGGCCATTTCAATCTCTTGATAATTCAATAATTCAATCTCTTAAGTTACCTTAAGCAGGAAACAACCGATGGCAAGAACAGTAGCAAACTCACAGTGTTAAAACGGATTAAGAAATTGCTCGATAATCATAACTGATAGACAAAAAGAAAAAAGAAAATTATCTGTCATTTGCTTATTACTAAATATTTATTCCAGCCACTGTGATAGGTCCTAGAAAGACCTACTTATAGAAAGCTACTATTATAGAGAGCTATTGCTTAGCTGAGTGTGATAGGGGAAGCCAAGAGATTAAAAATATAAAGCACAATGTATGTACAGCTTGTGCAAATTTATAAATATAGGTACCCATGATATGTGCATTTCTGATATATCCCAATAAGAAATTTTGAAAATACTAAGGGTAAGGTGATAGGGGCAAGTAGCAGGTATGGTGAGAACATGGAAGAAAGACAGTCCATCTCTGTTTATGTCCTGCAAGACCTCCCCGTGGAAAAGATTCATGACCATGAGTTTGAAACGAAAGAGTAAAAAGAATAGAGGTTGCTAAGGTGGTTAGGCTGGAAAGGTAAGCAGATAGAACATATTGTAGAACGAGAAAACGTCATCTACAAGGTGGCTGAGCTCTCAGTGCTTAATTCCAAGCAGTGTGGGAATTAAGTGTATTTAGAGACCAAGACAGAAGTCAGTCACAGAACTAGGTCACACAAGAGAGGAGGGATCTGCTGTCATTAAACCAATGACTCCAGACACTCTACAGACGAGGCTTGGACATGAGCTTATGTCAAGTTCCATCTGTCGGTTAGGATAGAGCTCATTGTACACTTTCAAGCCCCATTTTCGTTGATCTTAGGACTAAGTAGGACCTGATTCTACTGAAAAGTTTTAAAATTTTTCCTCTAGGAAAAAAAAGACCAACTACCGTAGCCCTAACACGTGGGCTTTAAGATATACACTGTAGGGGCGCCTGGGTGGCTCAGTCGGTTAAGCGTCTGACTTCGGCTCAGGTCATGATCTCACAGTCCGTGAGTTCGGGCCCCACATCGGGCTCTGTGCTGACAGCTCAGAGCCTGGAGCCTGTTTCGGATTCTGTGTCTCCCTCTCTCTCTGACCCTCCCCTGTTCATGCTCGGTCTCTCTCTGTCTCAAAAATAAATAAACGTTAAAAAAAAAAAAAAGATATACACTGTATTTCATGGTCCTCATAAACAAAACACTTACAACATTTTAGAAAAACAAAATATGTTGAGAAGAGTCTTTATTCTAAATTTAAAGGATTGAGAGAAGTATATCGAAATATTAATAATTTCAAAAAATTAAAAATACTCTTCATTGTTAAAAATCTTCTTACAAAGGAAATCCCAAGATGAAAGCTAGTTTTACTAGAAAACTCTACCCAAGCTTCAAGGTACAGATAAGCTTTAATCTTAAACAGTAGATAACTCCCTCTAATTAATTTTATGAGATAGTATAACCTTGATACCCAAATCAGTAAGGACATGATGAAGGGAAACTTGCAAATTGATCTCACTCATTAATATGTATGAAAAAATCCTAAACGAAATATTAGCAAGTCAATTCCAACAGTGTAACAGCAAGAATATATCGTGACCAAGTTGAGTTTATCCTGGGTGTGCAAAGTACATTTAAATTACAAAATCAATGAATGTAATTCACAACATTAACAGGCGAAAGGAAAAAAAAAATGTGGTCATCTGGATAGATGCATAAAAGCACTCAGTATAAGTCAATGTATATTTATGATTTAAAAAAATTATTGCCAAGCAAAGAATAGCTTGGAACTTCTTTAACCTCATAAAGACAGAGACTGTGACTTGCCTTTTACTGTCCATTAGCTCCTTCTTTCTTAGGTAAATAATCTTGCAATTTGGGAGAGAATAGCAATGTGGACTACAATAAAACTACATTTATTAACTTCACTTGTAGCTGCTTGTGGTTGTCCATGAAACTAAGGACAAATTTCATGTGAGACCCCTGAGAAGTCCTCTAAACAGGAAGTGATTCTGTTTCTCTTTCTTTTTTTTTTTTTTTTTCTAACTTCCTCCTTCTTGCTCCTCAAAAAATGGGTGGAGACCTAGCAGCTATGTGGGGCCATGAAACGACTTTGGAAGGGCAACTGGTGTGAAGAATGGTGGAGGAAAATACTAAAGAGCTACACTCCTCATGATTTTATGTAGCTGCTGTGTCCATCCTTGGACTGCTTACTTCTGTACTACTTTAAATAATTGAATAGACTCCCCTGTAGGTAAACTACTCTTGTTCTGGATTTTCTAAAAACAATTTGTGAAGAATATAATCTGGATACGACTTTAATATAGAATTTGCCAAAAAGGAAACTCAGAAGTAAGTGTTATACTTCACAGTTAAACGTTAAAAGTATTTATTTTAGGTGCGTCTGGGTGGCTTAGTTGGTTAAGTGTCTGACTCTTGATTTTGGCTCAGGTCATTATCTCAGGGTTCGTGGGTTTGAACTCCACTTCGGGGCTGCTGTCACTGTAGAACTTGTTCGGGATTCTCTCTCTCCCGCTCTCTTTGCCCCTACCCCGCTCATGCTCTGGCTCTCTCTCAAAATAAGTAAATAAACTTTCTGAAAATAAAAGTATTTATTTTATTTTTTTTATTTTTTTTTATTTTTTTAATGTTTATTTATTTTTGAGACAGAGAGAGACAGAGCATGAACGGGGGAGGGTCAGAGAGAGAGGGAGACACAGAATCTGAAACAGGCTCCAGGCTCTGAGCAGTCAGCACAGAGCCCGATGTGGGGCTCGAACTCACGGACCGCAAGATCGTGACCTGAGCCGAAGTCGGATGCTTAACCGACTGAGCCACCCAGGCGCCCCAAGTATTTATTTTAAAATCAGAGTCAAACAAGACTTAGGACTTCTGATTAGTATTGTACTGGAAATTCTAGCCAGTTAATAGAGAGGTATAAAAATACATGGTTTTCAAAAGAAGGAAAAAAACTTTGCTATTTGCAGATGAGATAAAAAGCAAAATAATATACAAATAAATTGTTAGAATTAAGGAGAGGATTTAGCAACATTACCGGCTTCACTCTGAATACCAGCACAAAGGTAGAAAATTTAATTTAAAATGCCTTAAGAGTGGAGTGCTTTGTTGGCTCAATCAGTAGAGCTTGTGACTCTTGATCTTGGGGTTGTGAGTTTGAGCCCCATTTTGGGTATAGAGATTACTCAGAAATAAAACCTTTGAGGCACCTGGGTGGCTCAGTCGGTTAAGCGTCCGACTTCGGCTCAGGTCATGATCTTGCGGTCTGTGGGTTCGAGCCCCGCGTCTGGCTCTGTACTGACAGCTCAGAGCCTGGAGCCTGCTCTGGATTCTGCGTCTGCCTCTCTCTCTGCCCCTCCCCCTGCTCATGCTCTGTCTTTCTGTCTTTCTGTCTCTGTCTCTGTCTGTCTCTCTCTTTCAAAAATAAACATTAAAACAAAACAAAGGCAAGTAACAAAAAGAGTGACAACTGTCCACAACTGACTACTAGTCTCTATGGACATAATTACTTTTAAGAGAACTAATGTTCTAACAACTTTTATGACCTCCTCTGGGTCATATGGCTTCTATACCATTTGATTACAACCATCCTTTTCTCAGTGGATATACTGAGGGGCAGGGTTGTAATTCTACCCCCTTTCCTATCAGATTTCTGATAGAACATTTAAACAATAAGTAAGCATAATCTCTAGACAGATTGATCTCTCACAGGAATTTTCAAAGCATGGCACATTCCTTTATTTTGTGGGAAAAATACAAATTCCATGTAAGAATAGGAAATTCAGGACCTTAATAGTAAATATAACAATAATATTGTTAAATACATATATTACTATATTTAAGCTCAACAAATTGCTGAATTTCATGTGTATTTACTGATTTGTTTTTGTAATAACCCTATGAGGTAGGAATTATTGTTCCAATTTACACTGTGTTTTGGGGAGATTGTATTTTCTGAAAATTATCCATATTATTTTCCTCCCAAATTTTCTCCTAAAATGAAAAAAGAATGCTCCCACGACTGATGCCCAGGGACTTCAGCCTATAAACATAGCTCCCCAAGAATCTTAAATAGTTGATTGGAGGACATTCCATTGTCCATTGCCTGGTTCCTTCTATGTCTTTCCAGCCTTCATCTTAATCAGTGTGACAAACCCATGCATCTGAATTCAATCCCTTTTAATTCTGTTCCTTTGTCCTTCATTCCAGGGAACCCGCTTTATTCCTGTATTCAGACTACAGATAAATGATAAAACAGATCTCCAGATATATGTAACAAAGGCAATGGTTCAGAGTGGCAGGGAAGGGATGCTAATTTTAACAAATAGTGATGGATTAATTGTTTATCCATACGGAGAAAACATAACATATTGATTCCTACCTCACATTGCACACAAAAATTAAATCTAAATGGATTGCAAATCTATATATGGGAAGTAAAACATAAAACTTTAAGAGGAAATATAGGATAATGTATTTGTGGCTTTGGGGTATACAGAAATTTTTTGAACAGTGTGCAAAAAGCTCTAACCATAAAATTTTTTAAAAAATAATAAATTATATAAAATTAAGAAATTCCATTTGTCAAAAAGGGACCATGAAGAAATCAAAAAGCAAAATCTTGACTAAAAGAATATGTTTGGAATGCACACATTCAACAAATAATGTTTATCTTGAACACATAAATATTTCCTATAAATTAACAACAAAATCACAGATAACTCTATAGAAAAATGTGCAAAATACTTGAAAAAGTACATTTTAAAGAAGATAGCCAAATGCCCAAAGAAACATTTTAAAGAAGTAATTTATTTCAGTAGCCATAAGTGAAATGCACATAAAACCACAATGAGATGGTATATACAACTACTAGAATTGATAAAATGTAAAAAGCAGACACCATCAAGTTCTGATCTGGCTGTGGACTGACTAACTCCCATGCACACAGTTCATGGAAATGTAAATTAGCATAAGCACTTTGGATGTGGAAGTATTCATTAAGTTTAATACACGAATACTTTATGACCCAGAATTTCCATTCCTATATATATAAATAGATGCATGCTTACAAAAGATACATACTAGAATGTTCATGGTAGTAATTTTTAATAGCCTAAAATACAAAACTACCAAATGCTCATCAAAAGTTAGAAGGAAGGGGCCAGCTAGGTGGTTCATTCCGTTGAGTATCTGCCCTACATCGGGCTCAGGTTCTGCACTGACAGTGCGGGGCCTGCTTGGGATTCTCTCTCCTCTCCCTCTCTCTCTGTCCCTCCCCCTGCTCTTTACAAAAAAAGTTAGATGGAAGAATAAGTTGTAGTAATCACACACAGAGTAATAGTATACACCCACACACCTTTGAGAATAAACCATCTGCAAATCCCAGAAACGTAATATGGAAAGAAAGAAACCAGACACACAATATATATAGTGTATGAGTTCTTATATATAAAGCACATCTATAGGCAGAACTGGTCTACTAGCTAGAAATCAGGATAGTGATTCCTTGGTGAAGGGATGGTGTAGTGCCTGGAAGGAGGGAGGGCCTTCTGGGGTGTTGGTTAGAGACGTATTAAGATTGTAAAAACTTATCAAAATGTACAATGTTGAAATGTGAACCTTTATATATGCATATTATACTTGATAAAATAAAGTCCCAGCTTATGGTGACATTACAGCCCATCCAGGTGGGGACTTGCTTCCTGAGACAGAAAACTAAAACTCAGGAGGGAGGAGTAGCTGTTCAGGAATTTTGACAGAAGTGGATTTACTGTAACAGGTGGATTTTCTGTGAAGCAAAGGACACTTCAAACTTCAGGGCCCCTGGGGCGCCTGGGTGGCTCAGTCGGTTAAGCGTCCAACTTCTGCTCAGGTCACGATCTCGCGGTCTGTGAGTTCGAGCCCCGCGTCGGGCTCTGGGCTGACGGCTCAGAGCCTGGAGCCTGCTTCCGATTCTGTGTCTCCCTCTCTCTCTGCCCCTCCCCGTTCATGCTCTGTCTCTCTCTGTCTCAAAAATAAATAAAATGTTAAAAAAAAAAATTAAAAAAAAAAAACTTCAGGGCCCCTCCCAGCCCTGGACCACACCAATTCAAGTCACACTACTTTGCAGTTGGTTGTGGCACAGAAACGTGTATTTCAGGCTTCCTTGTGGCAAAGGTGATGCAGACACCTCTGAAGAGCCTCTGCAGAGGAAATCGTTGGGAGGAGAAAAGACTCGTTTCCTCTTATGAATGGATTCCTTATTTCCTTTCAGAAGACCTCCACACAGTTATATGAACACATCAGACAACTTTGAAGGTTTAGGAAAAAACTAAAGCAAATTAAATGTGAGGGAAAGAATTGAAAACTATGAGCTAGCTAACTGTTGTATTTCCCATGAGGGAAAGGTACCTAGGAAGTAAAACCCTTCACAGAGAATATGTTTACAGGTGTCCCCCCGTGTTGCAAGTCTTGTTCCCTTAATTCTGGCTTGCTTTCTTTTCAGAGTAATGTTAACTGACCGTCAGATATGAAAATCTTGATCCATCTTTGGGAAATCTCCTCCCTTGCCTATTGTTTGTTAGAGTTATCCCAGCCTTCGTCTGTCCCCTTCCCCCTAGGGTTCATTGTCTCAATTGTGAGTTATTCGGCCTGGAGTACTGCCCTGGAGACTCTTAAAGAACAGTTCAGGTTGACTTTGGTGTTCTTTTTTTTTTTTAATTTTTATTTTAGAGAGAGAGGGAGCACAGGCAGGGGAAAGGGGCAGAGGGATAGAGAGGAGAGAGAGAGAGGGGAGAGAGAATCTCCACACTCAGTGCATACCCCAATGCTAAGCCCAATCCCACCACCCTGGGATCATGACCTGAGCTAAAATCAAGAGTCAGACGCTCAACCAACTGAGCCACCCAGGAGCCCCTTGACTTTTGTGTTCTAAGCTTCCCCAGCACAACTTAGACTGGACATAGCCCCACCAAGTTCAGCCATTTTCCTGGTCTCCCACCTACTGTGAATCATAGCTATTTCTTTATTTTTTTCCCCCAGTCTTCAGTGGTCAACTGATCATATAAACACATTTGCACACACGATGAAAGCAAAGATTAATTGTCAAATATCCGTAATCAAAAAAGCCTAAGCTTAGAAAGGAGAAGATGATGTTCTCACCACTCCATCACCCTCAAGGGTATTCCAGACTACAGTGAAATCTGCACTTCTGTGGAGGTGTGGAGCACTGCCAGTTTCTGGATTTCATCTCCTCCTGCAGCTGTCAAACTGCAGTCTGCAAGGCCTACTGGAAACAAAGCTGCCCGTTACTGAGTGAGGTGTTCCACTGGACCTGTAAGGACAAAACTGAAATCTCAAAAAAATGCTTTGTAGGGGCAGGGATAACTTCAGACATGACACCAAGCTCTGTTTTCCCTTGCTTAGTGTGAACGTGTGTGTGTGTGTGTGTGTGTGTGTGTGTCAGAGAGAGAGAGAGAGAGAGATTGTTGATGGCAAGCAAGGGTGACATCGTCATAGAATTGATTACATTCTTATTGCTCCCTTGGCCTAGAACAGTGAATCTCAATATATGGTCCCAGACAAGAGAATTGGCATGACCTGGAAACTTGCTAGACGTTAAAATTATCAGGCCCCACTGCCGAACTTCTCAATCTGAAGAAGTGGGGCCCAGAAATCTAGAACCTCCACCCGACTTCCTTCTAGCTCTCTGCCTGGCCAGCATGGCCCCATATATCAGACCTCTTTGGGGCCCCTTCCCCAAACCCAAAACCCTGTTTGCTGAGCAGAACAGAAGTGCCCTGAATTCCTCTGTCCTCTGTACTTTCAGGGCAATTTGGACATATGTACAACTCTCCATTATAGCACATATCACATTTTCTAAAATAGCAGTTTTCCACCCATTTCCACCCACTTCTATTTCAACTTACTTCTATCTTATGATGCCAGCGGCAGTCAAAGGTGTAACAGAGGAGCATTCTTTCACTGACAGTGTTGGCCCAGTAGTCATGCGTGTTGAAGTAAGTCACTGGAGAAAGACAGCATCAATGACACAGTCCTGAAATTTTCATAGATATCTCTTTCTCCATTCTCAAACCTCAAAGGAAACACAACCCAATAAAGTCGTTATTAAGAAAAGAAAAAAGTTGATGAGCTGGAGAAGATGAAAAAGCAGATCAGTGATGGGGTGAATGCTGAATCGTTGCCCTCTTGCTGGGTTTAGACAACTCTGCCATTTCTTAATTAAGCAGTCTTTTGCTGTTGCCATTCTGAAGGCTTCAGACATCCAGGCTTCTCATATATTGGGTTGCATATCTTCACCTTTTAAAGGAAACACGTGGTTAGAAGCTTATGAGCCAAATATGGATGTTTGAGATACACTAGCAAACAGGCTCACCTTGTCTCATTGGGATGACTTCTTGATTATAAATTAGGTGCTTTGGGAGACTACAGAATTCTTTTATAGCTAACTGAGTATAATTAGAAAATTACTGCTCAGGCAAACTATAAACAATTTTTATTTTTGATTTTTTAATCTAATTTGTTGTCAAATTGGTTTCCATACAATACCCAGGGCTCATCCCAACAGGTGCCCTCCTCAATATCCATCACCCACCTTCCCTTCCCTCCCACCTCCCCCATCAACCCTCAGTTTGTCCTCAGTTTTTAAGAGTCTCTTATGTTTTGGCTCCCTCCCTCTCTAACCTCTTTTATTTTCTCCTTCCCCTCCCCCATGGTCTTCTGTTAAGTTTCTCAGGATCCACATAAGTGAAAACATATGGTATCTGTCTTTCTCTGTATGGCTTATTTCACTTAGCATAACACTCTCCAGTTCCATCCACATTGCTGCAAATGGCCAGATTTCATTCTTTCTCATTGCCAAGCAGTATTCCATTGTATATATAAACCACATCTTCTTTATCCATTCGTCAGTTGATGGACATTTAGGCTCTTTCCATAATTTGGCTATTGTTGAAAGTGCTGCTATAAACCTTGGGGTACATGTGCCCCTATGCATCAGCACTCCTGTATCCCTTGGGTAAATTCCCAGCAACAATTTTTAAAAGTAAGTACTAAGGGTGTAAATTCTGGGAGAATTCAGCTCACTTTCCATTCTGAGTTGGTAAATCATAGCCGGATACTGGGAGCCGTATCTGAGATCTCTGCAAATCAATTAATTCCTGTTTTTGTTTTGTATTGGAATCAGCTCCATGAAAT
This sequence comes from Panthera uncia, assembly GCF_023721935.1. Lineage (NCBI taxonomy): Eukaryota > Metazoa > Chordata > Mammalia > Carnivora > Felidae > Panthera > Panthera uncia. The sequence continues at coordinate 133,121,981 of NC_064810.1, forward strand.
GCTTTTCATACAATTGGGCTTTTGTGTGAGAGCCAAGGAGCTAGATTTTCCTTGTAGATAGTGTTTTTGAAAAATTGAGTCAATTGTTTTCATGGCTCTTCTCTCCTGGTACTTTCAAAACAATGTAATGCTTTCTTATCATTGACTCCCATTACTTTGAAGTTTACTGATAATGAAAATGAGGAAGAAGTCCTAATTGATAATGGACAATAAGGGAATCAAACTATAAGGTATTCCTAAAATATTTTCATGTATCACATAATTTAGTTATGCTATAGTATACCACTCCAAATGATAGAAATAAGCATTTCTCAATGCTTCTGTTTATATTTTGTCAATGGATAACAAAAGGACATCTTCCCATCATGCTGTTTTAACAATTAATAATAATGATAATAATAATTAATAAAATAAAAATAATGCATGTCTCTTTTGGATAATTAGAAAATAAAAACATATAAACATATAAAAAGATACAATCACACACAATCCCATTATTAAGGAAAAATCTCTTATTAATATTATCGTAAAGACTTTTCCAGTCATTTTTTTTTAATGTTTATTTATTTTGAGAGAGAAAGAGACAGAGACAGAGCATGAGGGTGGAGTGGGGCAGAGAGAGAGAGAGAGAGAGACATAGAATCTGAAGTGGGCTCCAGGCTCTGAGCTGTCAGTACAGAGGGCAACACAGGGACCGAACTCACAGCTGTGAGATCATGGCCTGAGGGTAAGTCAGAAGCTCAACCCACTGAGCCACCCAGGTGCCCCATTTTCCAGTCATTTTCTATGTGTGTGTTTAATTTTTTGAAGTTTGGAATCAGTACAGTTTTAAGAATGCTTTATTTAGTTAATATATTATTATCACTTATATCTTTACTTTTAAAAAAATGTATAAAGTGACCTTATTGTTTTTCCACATCTTTTTACTTCTTTCATAAGAAAATTATAATTGACTATGGGGCGCCTGGGTGGTTCAGTCGGTTAAGTGTCCGACTTCAGCTCAGGTCACGATCTCGCGGTCCGTGAGTTCGAGCCCCGTGTGGGGCTCTGGGCTGATGGCTCAGAGCCTGGAGCCTGCTTCGGATTCTGTGTCTCCCTCTCTCTCTGCCCCTCCCCCATTCATGCTCTGTCTCTCTCTGTCTCAAAAATAAATAAACATTAAAAAAAATTTGTTAATAAAAAAAGAAAATTATAATTGACTTTAAAATTATTCAAAAATAAAATAATAAAATAAAATAATCCAGAAATGATTTTGATTCAAAAAAATTCCTCAGGTATAGGAGAAGTTCCAGGCCAGTGCTAACCAAGAGAAAATGGGCCATGTATACATTGAAAATTTTCTAGTACCGACATCTTAAAAGAAAGTTGAAATTAATTTTAATAGTATATTTTATTTAAACCACTATATCGCCCAATCACCATTTTATTTTATTTTTAAACACTTATTTTTTTAAATTTTATCTTTTTTAAAGTTTATTTATTTTGAGAGAGAGAGAGCAAGCAGGGAAGGATCACAGAGAAAGAGAAAGAATCTCAAGCTGGCTCCACGTTGGCAGCACAGAACTCGACTGGGGGCTGGAACCCACAAACTGTGAGATCACGACCTGAGCTGAAACCAAGAGTTAGACACTTATAACTGACTGAGCCGCCCAGGTGCCCCCCGACCAGTCGCCATTTTAAGATGCCGTCAATACAATATATCATTAATGAGTCACATCTTTTTCTTCAGTTTTAAATCTTTGAAATCTGATTGGTATTTTACACACAGCACATCTTAATTCTGATCAGCCGCATATCAAGTGTTCAATAGCCACAGGTGGCTAGTACCTGCCACATGGGGTCGAGTAGCTCTGTATGGTCTCTCATGTTTTACTTGGCTGCAGTAGATCTCAAACAAGCACAACAGTTAAACTAGTATTCAAAGGTAGAGGATTTCCTTCACATGGCCCCTCTTGCACCATTTTATTCCTTTCTCATATCTATCACGTTTTCCCACAGGATTCTAAGTTTCAGATAAAAATTCCCAGTAGTCTGGAGGTGCCAGCTCCTTAAAGACCCCCACCCAACCCTATCCCTGCTGCTCCCATGCTCATTCCCATCCCCAGCAGTCTAGGGCTCTGGAACTTTGGTCCTGAAATGCCTACTTTAGCCATTTTGTGCCCTTGTTCTAAAGAAATTTCTCCGTGGATAAAGAAATTGTGGTTCATATACACAATGGAGTACTATGTGGCCATGAGAAAGAACGAAATATGGCCCTTTGTAGCAATGTGGATGGAACTGGAGAGTGTGATGCTAAGTGAAATAAGCCATACAGAGAAAGACAGATACCATATGTTTTCACTCTTATGTGGATCCTGAGAAACTTAACAGAAGACCATGGGGGAGGGGAAGGGGGGGAAAGAGAGAGGGAGGGAGGCAAACCATAAGAGACTCTTAAAAACTGAGAACAAACTGAGGGTTGATGGGGGGTGGGAGGGAGGGGAGGGTGGGTGATGGGTATTGAGGAGGGCTCCTTTTGGGATGAGCACTGGGTGTTGTATGGAAACCAATCTGACAATAAACTTCATATGTTGAAAAAAAAAGAAAGAAAGAAATTTCTCCGTCTCTGGGGCTCATTCTCCTGCCTCATTTCTTGGAGGTCATGCTTCTAGGGGTATCTTCTGATCACTCTATTCCTTTGCATTTGCCCACACTGGGGGGGGGGCAGGGGGGCTGTGTGCAGCCTGTCTTCAAACTGGGTTCTGGGAATTGCTGAGTTCCCAAGCAATACTGGGGCATGTAGATAATTTTAAGAGAGCCAGTTTCCAAATTCTCAACTTCCATATTCTCATCTAAAATGAACCAGCTTGAGGGGCACCTGGGTGGCTCAGTCGGTTAAGCACCAGGCTCTTGATCTTGGCGCAGGTCCCGATCTCACAGTCTGTGAGACTGAGCCCCTCACCATCCAGCTCTGCGAGGACAGTGTGCAGCCTCTTTAGGATTCTCTCTCTCTCTCTCTCTCTCTCTCTCTCTCTCTCAAAACAAACAAACATTTAAAAAATAAATAAAATGAACCAGCCTGAGAATATTTCACAAGTTCTCCTTTTTTGCTTTCCTTTTTACAAGTACCCCTCAGCACACCTTTTCACTAATGCCTCCTATCTCTCTGTTTCTGTACTCGAGTTGGAAAATCCTCTGGTGCACACGACAGAGTCATTTCTAAATGTCCGTGCAGGTGTCAAGAAAGTGAATAACTATAAGGAAAAGGCAGCAAACCTTTTTCAGGGTAGGTGCTTTCTAATTCTCCACCTTTCACAATATATCTCAGTGAATTATCAGCTTACAGATCATTCAAAATAATCCTTGGTGGTAGATCACAAAGTCATTTTTATTGTATAACTTGAAAGAGCTGTCACAGAATTAAAGGGTCATTGCTAGTAACACAATTCTTTTCATTCTCACCTATTTACTTATGCAAACATGTTTTCTCAGTATTTACCTCAGAAAAAGACATTAAATAGGAATAAAGCTGATACTAAACCTTGGGTTTTTTTTAATTTTTTTTTAACGTTTTTTATTTATTTTTGAGACAGAGAGAGACAGAGCATGAACGGGGGAGGGTCACAGACAGAGGGAGACACAGAATCTGAAACAGGCTCCAGGCTCTGAGCTGTCAGCACAGAGCCCGACGCGGGGCTTGAACCCACCGACCGTGAGATCGTGACCTGAGCCGAAGTCGGATGCTTAACCGACCAAGCCACCCAGGCGCCCCATGGGGTTTTTAAAAAAATAAGTAGAATCTACCCTACATCCTTATCCATCTCCTTAAGAAATGCAATAAGTTTTCCTTTTATGCTCATTATTTATTAACACTTGTAATACATCTATGCCATTTTTATTAGCTATCTATTAATAATAGCTATAAAGATCACTCAATCTGGAACCTTATTGTCATAAGAAATGAAATACTTAAATTTCAATTTATATGCACTGTTTTGTCACAGAGAGTTTTGATAGTATGATCAATTAAAGCCTTTCAAATATAAAAATACATTTTTAAGATAAAATCCTATGAAGGAAATAGAATGGAAGTGAGTTCAAGGAGGTAAAAAGAAATATGTAAAAATTTCTTACTGTTAAAATTTCATTAATACACACACACACACATACATATGATTTATTTTTAAGTAATCTCTACTTCCAACGTGCGGCTCAAACTCACAACCTCAAGATCAGGAGTCCCATACTCTACCAACTGAGCCAGCCAGGCACTCCTAGATCTGTTACATTCAAAAGAGAGGTTTCAAAATCTTGCCATTCACACTGACGTGGATGGAACTGGAGGGTATTATGCTAAGTGAAATAAGCCAGTCAGAGAAAGACAGATATCACATGATTTCATTCATATGTGGAATTTGAGAAACTTAACAGATGATCATGGCGGAAGGGAAGGAAAAATAAAAACAGAGAGGGAGGCAAACAATAAGAGATTCTTAAATACAGAGAACAAACTGAGGGTTGATGGGAGTGGAAAGGTGGGGGAAGTGGGTGGTGGGCATTGAGGAGGGCACTTGTTGGGATGAGCATTGGGTGTTATACGAAATTGATGAATCACTGGGTTCTACTCCTGAAGCCACGACTACGCTGTATGTTAACTAAGTTGAGAATACATTTTTTAAGAATAGGGGAAAAATATTAAAGAGAGGTGTCAAAATGTCACTCTGCTAGAAATTACATCTTCAACTTAAATGTATGATGAAATGTCTTTACATATTAAGTTAAAATGTGCCATGTGACACAGCTTCTTTTAAAACCTTAGTACACAAACCCTTGGACTCCCTAGAATTCCCTCAGCTCCCTGCATCTGGCTCTCAGATGGCTACCAGCCAGAACTTTAAACTTCCTGCACCTCTGAACGTCTGCAACATGGAATGATAATATTATTTTCCTGACCGTGCTGTAAGGTTAAATTGAGATTACCAATCTAAAAGTATTTCGTAGGGGTGCCTAAGCGGCTCAGTCAGTTAAGCGTCCGACTTCGGCTCAGGTCCTGATCTCACGGTTTGTGAGTTCAAGCCCCGCGTTGGGCTCTGTGCTGCCAGCTCAGAGCCTGGAGCCTGTTTGGATTCTGTGTCTCCTTCGCTCTCTGCCCCTCCCCCACTTTCTCTCTGTCTCTCTCTCAAAAATAAACATTAAAAAAAATTAAAAGTACTTTGTAAACTATGAAGTGCTGAGGAGAAGTTGGCTACTAAGAAGTATTTTCACCCATGAAATTCCTGTAAACAAAAGTCTATCTTGATCATCTACTCTGTGACAGGAACTCCTTCAGGTTTGGCAGATACAACGATGAAATAAAAAGGGGAGGTTTGTGTCGTTATAAACCTTACGTTTTCGTGGGACTGGCAGAATACACAAATAAATGAACAGAACAAGATGATTGAGGGGCGATAAATGTCAAATGGTTGCTACTGAACTTCCATCTCACGGTTTTTGAAAGAAAAGAGCATTGCCTTCATCACACAGAACATGTCTTTCTGAATGTTCTAGGACAGGCAAAGATACCGCGGGAGGTTATACAGCCTCTTCTCCACTGTCTCCTTCTGTGTCTACTGTGTTCCAGACACAGACACAGTGATCTCCTCACTGAATCTTAACCACTCCAGGCCTGCTCCTGCCTTGTAGTGTTTGTCCTTTCTCTGGAAGGCTCTTTTCTGACAGAGAAGTAACAGCACAGAGTGCTCCCCCAACCTCCTTACATTCTTTTCCTCACACTTAATCTTCTCAATAAAGCCTACCCTGATTATTCTAACCAAAATTGTAAACTGCCTCCTCCCTTCTCCAGCCCCACATTACCCATCTACTTTGCTCTATTTTCCCTCCGCAGGACTTAATACAGTCTAACAAACTATATAATTTACTTATGTATTATTTCCCTCTGCTCCTTCTAGAACGTAAGCCCCCAAAAGGGAAAGGTCTCTGGAATTCTGACTCACAGTCCAATCACTAGCAACAGTTGAATTTAATTGCAATGTTCCCCCATAGGGTGCTAATTGTTTTATTATTGCTATCTCATTTAATCCTAAAAACAACCACATGAGGTACATTCTATTTCTGTTTCATTTGTCTATTGCTACATATAAGCCACTCCAAAGCTAAGTGCATTGATACACAACAATTCATCATCTCTCACTGTTCAGTGAGCCAGACTTTCAGGACTTTCTCAGCTAGATGGTTCTCTTTCCAAACAGGATCACTCACTCATCCTCAGCTTAGCTGGTGGATGGCTGGGCTGGAAGATCCATGAAGGTCCCCCTCAGATCTCTGGGGCCTCTGTGCTCCTCCCTGTGACTTCAGTGCCTCTGCCTGATTTCTTCTCATCTTAACAGCGTCATCTGAGTTTCACTATAGAATGTCAGCTGGCCTTCCTGAGCAGAGGCTCCAGACTTCTTAAGGTTTATTACAGGAACTGGCAGAGTCATTTCCTCTACAAGCTCCTGGTAAAAGGAATTCACAAGGCAGCCTATGTTCGAGGGGATGGGAAATAGAATCTATCTCTTAATGGATGGAGCAACCATGGACACAGAGAGAGAGAAAAATGATGGCATCCCACTTTGGAGACTATCTGCCCCAACTGCTCATATTTGTCAGACAAGGAAATTGGAGCACAGAGAGATCAGGTTGGCAAATTAATAAATGGCAGAGATGCGACTCAGTTCGAGCTATCACGGACCCCAAAGCCTGCGTCGTTAAGCACTCTGCTTTACAGCCTCTCTTGTGGAGGCTTCCACACTGACGGAGGAGGTCTGGGCCCTTCCAAGACCGATTCCTGGAGCACTAGAAAGCAGGCACACTGCTGGAGACGAAAGCAGTCAGGGCTCCAGGATCCTACCCCTGCTTCCATCAGAAGGGTTCGACGTCAGATTTCTGTACCCCCGAGCTTCCACAAAATTTGATTTGAAGAAGGGATTCCACAGATTTACAACACAAAGTATACAAAACAAGTATCTGATTCAAAAATGAGTTTGTATGTCTCCAAGTTAAGATCTGTCACATAGTCAAAAAACTGTAAGTTTGTTTTTATGCTTGCTGTTATTATTTTGTACATAAGATAAATTTTAAAGAGATAACTTTGCCATTTCAAATAAGTATTTTGTGTATAAGCTAAGGGTGATTTCTATACAGTGATCTTAAAATATCGTTTTAAAAATATACTATTTTTTTGGAAGGTTCCCTTCCAGCTCCTTTGAAATGTTAAGGGGAACTGTACATTTCTTCTGTGTGCTTTGCAAGGATATAATTTGAGAACAATTTTTCCATACATTTGGTGGGCATGCTACATCACAATTTTGTGCAAACTCGGCACAATATTATTATAAATTCTAATAATTCTGATTCTTCATTATACTGCAAATGCTGAGGGAGGGGCAAATGGTGAGCAGTCATGCTTTCAGACCTCATCCAGAGAAATGCTTCTTTTTTACTTTTATATATTGCATTTCCGCACAAGATTTTATTCGAAGAAAGTTTATCAGCTGTGAAAGAAAAATACAGCTTCAAAGCTGTCTCACTAAATGACCTTGAAGCCATGAAGTTCAGCTACAAAGTCTATGGTTTTCTAGTCTCCAAGTGGTTTATTTGCCCAAATCTATACTAAATATATTCCTGGAGTGGTTAACTTTGTGAAAGTTTTTGGCAATGATGTCATTAATTGGAAATAGACAATATTAGAAAAAATGAAACACTTCCCTCCATATACTAATGATGATCTGGTATAAATATTTTGCCCTGCTATAACTATCTCATTCAAAACCTGTTGAAGGTAGTTAAGATGCCCACACTTTTCTCTAGACAAGTTCTTAACCTTCTGGAAAATTGTACATAAGAAATGCATAGACACTTCATCCAAGAAATTACTAGAGGACAAGAAAAACTGGATTATAACCAAGATCCACTAAAGAATAGAAACTATCCTAGCCTTTCAGTAGCCACAGCTCACACTTAATTCAAAATACATTCCTCTTTCTTGACTAGTTTAACTTTGTTTGCATCCAAACCTTATTTTCAACTTATGATTTTAACGAGCACTTTTTTCTTGGGACAATTTACTTTTGTTCCTATAGTAGCACCCCAAGAAGCCAGTGGTCACTCGAATTCCTCCTGGACTGGAAAAGAGCACAACAGATATTCATCCAACATAGTGAGTGCTGGAAACCATTAGGCACTGTCAGATCACTAAAGAAAATAATAAGTTGCTCTAGATCCATTTTAGCGGGAAGTTCACGCACTGGGATCTAGAAAATACCGAGCATTTTATATCATCAAGATAAATCATTTCCTACAGTCCAGAAATGGTCTCTTGCTTGACATGTTAGAACAAACGGATACCAAGGTTATCGCATAGAGAAACTTCAGTACTAAGGCAAATCAAATACAGAGCTAGCTGCAAGAAATATAATTTAGAAGCCATGCACACTCTGGGTTCACAAACTTGGAAATGATTGCTAAAATGAACAAGGATGGAGCAATGATAAAAAACATGGAAACTGGTTAGCAGGCCATTATAAGAATCCAAATGGAAAATGGAGATGAACTAAGTTAGTAACAGATGGGATAGAGAGGAAAGGATATATAAAGAGATAAGCTGATGTCAGATGACCAACCATCTTGATTTATGTGGAACTGAGAGGTTTTCTGAGGTGTAGGACTTTCAGCTTTATTTATTTATTTTTTAATTTCTTTTAATGTTTATTTATTTGAGAGAGAGAGAGAAAGAGAGACAGAGAGTGAGTGGGGAAGAGGCGGAGACGGGAGACACAGAATCCGAGGTAGGCTCCAGGCTCTGAGCTGTCAGCACAGAGCCTACTTAGAGCCCACCACAGGGCTCGAACTCATGCACTGAGAGATCATGACCTGAACTGAAGTCGGTTGCTTAACCGACTGAGCCATCCGGGTGTCCCAGGCTTTCAGTTTTAAAACCAGAATATTCCTGGGAAAACTGTTCAATTTTTAGGGACTTGAGGACCTTCCCAGATGTAGGGCTTTTAGTGTCGAAACTGAGAAAGTCCCAGGCACAGAAGGACAAATTAGTACCTTACTCAACTTTCTTTCATTTTCTTATAATAACCCAGCTTCTTCTTACCTTGACATCCTTGCTGAAACTTTACCCTCCACTGATGACATTGAATCTATCTTTCCAGAACAATCAATTACATCTGGCACACTTCAGACAAGTCTATTTTAAATGTCATGAGAACATCTTGAGATGAGTCAGAAAGGGAAAAACATACTGTATGGATGAACAATGATAAGCATTACCACTGACTTCTACCAAAATCAATGCAAACCAGAAGACAATAGTCTGACATTTGGTTGATTAAAAAAAGAAGAAGAAAGAAGTTTCAGACAAACATAAACTGAAAGAATTTATTACTGGCACACCTGCTCTGCAAGAAATGCTAAAGGAAGTTCTTCAGGCACAGGACAAATATCCATGAGGGAAAAAAAGGTGAATCTTTGTGATTTTAGGCATAAGCAAATATGAATTCCAGGTAGATTTTTTAAATAACGTAAAATCTACACAATAAAGTGTCTAGAAGATAATACAGAAGACTATGCCCTGACCTCATGGTATGTAATATTTATGTTTGATCGATTAGAATACATTAAAATTAAAAACTTACGTTTCTTAAAATTCATTAAGTGAATGAAAAGGGAAGCCACAGAATGGGAGAAGCAAGCCATAATATACTTAACTGAGAAATTATTTGTATCCATGGTCTGTAGAAACTTCTACTCAGTTAAGGGAAAGATGACAACCTGGTAAAAAATGGACAACAGATTTAAGCAAATACCTTACAAAAAAAGATATCCAAATGGCCAAAAATATTTAAAAAGATGTTCAAGTCATTAGTAATCAGTGAAATGCAATTTGAAACCAAATGAGATACGATCGATCACAGTGTGTGAAACAAACAAACAAAAAGACTGATAATACCAAGTGTTTACAAGACTATGTAACGATAGAATTCTCATAAACTGCTGGTGGAATTGTAAAAGGCATAACTACTTTGGGAAAATGTCATTTTAATGAGATTAAACATACATCCACTCCATGATGCAGTACTTGTAAGGAATATGCCCAAGAGAAATGAGTACATATATCCATAAAAAGACATACGAGAATATACATTATAGATTTAGTAATAATAGCCCAAGACAGGAAACAACATAATGTTTATCAACAGTAAAAAGGGTAAATAACTCATGGTAAGATCATACATTACAAGAATATACAACAATGAAATGAATGAAATATGGCTATAGGCAACAGCATAGATGAGTCTCATTATCAAACTTTTAGTGAAAAAGCCAGACGGGAAAGAGTATCTACCATATGATTCCATTTATATGAAGCTCAACGTCAGGCAAAATTAATCTCTGGTGGTAAAATCCAGACAGAGGTTATGTTTATGAAGGAGAGTAGGGTAGTGACTGGGAGGGGCAAGAGGGGTGCTGCTAATTTCTTGATTCGTGTGGTGATCACCAGCTTATTCACACGGTGATAACTCCTCAGTTTGTGAACTTTTCTGCACGTATGTTGGAATTTAATAATATTTTAAAATAATAAAAATAAAATACAACACAGTAAAGCATATTGAGCTCCTAACTTGAGTAAGATGAATGACCATAAATTTGGCAACCATTAATTGTCAATTCGATCTGAATTTTTTCTGGAAACCCACATTTTGTATTGAGTGAGTGACTGTGGCGTGGGTTGTGTTCTCCATCAACTGCCCTGTGGAGCCCGAAGTGTGAGTCAGTTCAGGTGACATTAGCCTTTGAGTGAGCAGTGCCCAGCAGGTGGCTTCCCTTTGCCCTTTTCTAGCAGTTTTCCCTGTTTACTTTCTGCTCTCTTCCTGCTGAGAAGTCTCTGGTATTAACAAATAAATGGGCAGCTGTAGCCTACACAAAGGGATGCCTTAGGTAATCCCTTTGTGATGAATCATCTAATTTTTTATTAATTCTTGTCCTTTTGATTTCAAGAGAAGGCAGAGGGCACTGCCTAGGATCCAGCCACTGATGAATACTATTTGTTCTTTACGTGTGCAAAATTGAAGGGATTAATTTTTCTAAAGCAGATAATGATTATAACTATAGCTATGCTCATTTGGGCAGCATCTTACAGAAGATTTTTATATATGTGCTCACATTTGATCTCCATCTTACTCATGTCAAGAAAGTGGCACAAGCATGACTATCTCCCTTTTATTCAAGGAGAAACCGAGGTTCAGACACGTCTTGCAAAAGAAACACTTGATTTTAAATGAGTAGGGAAAGGTGAAGACTTAACATCACTGTCTTGAGTTTGGGTTTCCTCACATGCAGATCCTGAGCTATAGATCTAAGGGTAACGAGTTTATGTGGGGGGAGAAGGAAACACTGGAAGGGGAGTGGAGATAGGGAAGAAAAAGCAATCAATAACGCATGTGTTATCAGTTTATTTACCACTCGGCTGTTGGGATGTAATCTTGCTCTGGGAACCAGGGTCATATGCGCACTTTAGAAGTTTCCCACCCAAATTACAAAAGAACTAAGAGCTGGAGTATTTATCTACCAACACTGGAGACATTAACTTCTAGAACTACTGGCTCACGGAGCCTGTGGATAAAGAGGATTTGGGAGAGCAAAAAAGTCCTTAGGAAAGGAGATGTGGATACCGGCAGTTGGAAATCAGGCCTGAGTGCGTGATCATATGGACGGGAAATTAATGGGTCTGCTACGTTTGGTAAATAAGTGTATTTTCTCATCATTTCTAGTCACCTTCCCTGTGTGCATTCCATATCTCTTTCTTCTGGTCAGTGTAAGAGTTCCCTATTACCTTTGGGGCCCAGGGGCCGTGCATATGACTTAAGCTGGTCTAGAGTTATCTACTTTTTCTGAATTCCTAGGGAAGTTTCCGCTTTATCCTGATGGATGAGGAAAAAGAAGACGGTTGTCTCAGCAGCCGCTGGGAGTCATCTTGACACTATACAGAGAGCTAATCTGGAGATGAATGGGAACACATTTTAACTAGCTTGTGTCATTTATATGCCCTAAGGAATGCCTCCCTTACATGATTGAAAAAAGTCTAACAGAGATCTTTCAAAAAGGTAACAAAAATTTTATAACTTAAGGAGTATAAAGCAACAGTTCTTAGTTTAATTATGCACATATTTTTTCTCAATAGTATATAAAATAATAGTGATTCTTACGATGGATAGCGGGTTACCCTATCCACTTCCTAGTGGAAGGTAGGGTGAGGACACAGAAGTCGATTGCTTGGTGATCTTATGAACATCTGGCTCAGAGCTTACCTGAATCAAGCTGAAAAACTGGACTTCATAGTTAAATAATCACCTTTAGGGTTTAGGCAAGTTTCAGTCTTTCAATTTTTTAACTTATAACGAAAGGATTCTAACTGATATGAAATATGTCATCTCTTCTAAATCACTATCCATTGTAAGAATCATAATTATTTTATATACTATTGAGAAAAAGCATGCACAATTAAACTAGAAACTGTTGCTTTACATCCCTTAAGTTATAAAATTTTTGTTAACATTATCAAAGATCTCTGTTAGACTTTTATCAATCAAATAAGTTTGGGAGGCATTCATTAGGGCATATAAATGACATACACTAGTTAAAATGTGTTCCCACTTAGTATTCAACTCTTCTGAAATCATCTCGGTCATCATCATTACCCATATGTTCCTACCGGATATCATCCTCGGTGACATAACTTTTTTATATGCCCAACGGTTGTCTCTGTAATTTTTCTCTAAGTCCTACACATCCATTCTAAAATTTTGGTGCTTACTGTTCCTTGCCTATGATAGACAATACTATAGCGTATATATTAGTAACAAAACCTCACACATCATCTACCATGGATTTCTTCCTTTCTTGGTTCTCAGGAAGCATTTGGTTGCAGCTTTGCAAGAAAATGCAGAATGAGCTTATTCTTCCAATGGAAATATTTGCTTTGCAAATGGCAAATTTATGTTCCCATTGCTTTCTTCTGTTGCCTTTCTAGGTACATGATAACTTTCCACCTTTAAGCTGCAGTGAAATTTTTTAAAAACTGCAATGGAATTCAGTATACACAGTATATTTCAATATTGTCTCAGTTGATGTCATAACAAGTAACCAGCTATGACCAAGCGTTGGCCATGCACACAAGCAATGATAACTATGTCACGATTGTTGAAAGCCATTGTAAGATGCCATAGATTGCATAACACATGGCAATTTCAGAGATATTCCAGAGTAAGCACATAAAAAGATTTGACTCTTAAAATAGAAGAAATATGTTAACACGTACTTAGTAATGCAAAATCAAGTCCTCCCTATTATTCTAGTCTTCTTTTCAATACGGTTATGCCTTATTTCAATGAAGATGTTTTCTCCTTCCACTTCATTGCTGTAGTTAGAATCCTTTTTAAGTTTTTGCTGTTGATATAGTTCTTTATTTTTTTAATTCTTTGAAACATGAGAAAATGATGGTCCTTAACATATATTCTAACATCTAGGCATTTTTAAAAAATTTTTGAACAAAATAAGATTTAAATAAATGGAGATAAATACTCAATTTCTGGTTATGAAGAATTAATAGTGTAACAAATTCAATCTCCAGTAAATTAACCTCTGAATTCAGTGAAATCCAAACATAACTTTCTGCAGATCTCAACAAGCTAGTGAGGTGATTCTTATGCAAGAGACAATGTACAAAAGTAGCCTTTGTTTAAGTGAAAAAATTCTCTAAAAGATACAGCATAATCTGTAAGAATACATTAATGATAACAGTAGAGGTTGGCACTGACAGAAACAAGTAAAATGAATGGCACAGAAAAGAGGGGCGACAGGGGCGCCTGGGTGGCTCAGTCGGTTGAGCGTCCGACTTCAGCTCAGGTCACGATCTCACGGTTCGTGAGTTCGAGCCCCGCGACAGGCTCTGGGCTGATGGCTCAGAGCCTGGAGCCTGCCTCCGATCCTGTGTCTCCCTCTCTCTCTGCCCCTCCCCCATTCATGCTCTGTCTCTCTCTGTCTCAAAAATAAATAAACATTAAAAAAAAAATTAAAAAAAAAAAAAGAAAAGAGGGGCGACAGCACACATTTATGTAGAAATCTGAGATACGTTAAAAGTAGCATTGCAAACTGGTGAGGGGGAAGGTAAATTCTGTAAACAATGTTGAGGCAAATGAAAACAATCTGGGGACTTACATGATCTGAAATTTAAAAAACATAAATAAAACAACAGAGAAATAATCTCATATTAATATTTGGAGAAAATGAAACTGAATTTCTGTTGTCATTGGATGTAATTTATTTTAAAAAGATGTGAAACCTGGAAGAATTTAAGAAGAAAAAAATCAAAAGATTCTACTAGTATTTTTAAAATACATGCCCATGAAAGATTTTATAAACTAAGTTTGGGGTTAAATCATACATTGGGAGAAAATATAGGCAACATATATAACAATGGAATAACTAGTATCCCGAATATATTTAAAATATATAAAGTAGGTGTGCCATACAATAAACAACTCAACTTTATGGAATGAGATTTTAGAATTAAAAATTCGTAAAAAATAAAACAAATTATAATATTGTCATACTAAGAACAAAACAGATACATTTGTACTGAGATGATTATCATAATACATTGTTTAATGCAGGTAATAAAATATACAAGTTATAAATCTACTATTGAAAATTTCACATATATGTCATCGTAGCAGTAATTATATTTGGGAAGTAGGAATATAAGTGATTTCATTTTTTATTTTCTTTTGGGAAAGTATTCTCTGAATTTCAACAACAAACATATTAACTGCCACCAAAAACAAAAGCTTTGCAAATGTACTATGGATGTTATTTTTTGTTCTTCCAACTTTTATCTGTTTCCCAAATCTACTTTAGGAATATATTTATTTCTCAGGATAAGCTAGGTTATCCTGCAACAAAAAATAAACCCAAAATGTTCAGCAGCTTAACACATTAAAGTACACACCTGATTTCTATTTTTAGCTTCTTGGCTACCCACTAGTCACATGGCGCTGCATGTAAGGGAACTGGGAAAAGGGGTGAGATCAGATTTATTCCATAATTGGTCAGTGTCTCCACCACCATCTGTCATTCTGGTCAATAAACATGCCTTTGTTAATATCTTTCCACTCACAGAACACATTCAACCTTTCCCAAACAAGACAACTCAGTGTTAACAGTCAGTCACTTCACCCAGCTCTACGTACAAGCTTATATGCCTGTTTCTCCCTCAGATTTGGTCGTGACTCCTCTCGGGCCAGACATCTATCAACTAAAAAGAAAGTAATCGGCTCCTCCCTCACCCAGTATAACTGGTGGAACAGAGACAAGATAACCTCAGTAAAATCTCTCTCCAGAAAAGGAAAGAATGGAGACAAGCCTGCACTGGTTGACAGCAATTTTGAAATCCTGCTGGCTTCCCTATCCTGGGTGCACCTTTATCAGACTGATTCAACTGTCAAGGAGAAATTCCTTTGACCACTGTTACTCGTGGCTTTCCTTTTTCAGTTGCTTCCGGTCTAGGAAGTTTTGGGATCCTAATGATTGTTATGTCTTGAATAGTCACAAATTTTTTTGATCAAACCCTTGATCTCTATAAAAGTAAAACTCTTTTTTTAAGTTACTTTTTTTAAATTATCTCTGCAATCAACATAGGGACCCAACAAATTCATGAGCCTGATGTCAAGAGTCACATGCTCTACTGACTGACCCAGGCAGGCACCCCTAGTAAGACTCTCTTGAAAATTCAATATACGGGGGCACCTGGGTGGCTCAGTCGGTTAAGCGTCCGACTTCGGCTCAGGTCACGATCTCGCGGTCCGTGGGTTCGAGCCCCGCGTCGGGCTCTGGGCTGATGGCTCAGAGCCTGGAGCCTGCTTCCGATTCTGTGTCTCCCTCTCTCTCTGCCCCTCCCCCGTTCATGCTCTGTCTCTCTCTGTCTCAAAAATAAATAAACGTTAAAAAAAAATAAAAAAAATAATAAAAATTCAATATACGTACCCATTATTTGTTTGAAGTCACATCAATGTGCCACAACCATGGCCCTCAGATTTGCTATATTTTCCTGCCTTTTTACCCCTATTTTTCTCTTGTTTGACTTAACGGTGGTACCTTAAGCTGTAATAACAGTAGACATGAAGGTCATACCCTTTCTTGGATCTTCGCCCTGAGTCATTTTAACCAGCTGCTCATTTTAAATTTGCTGAAAAGTGCCTTCTGAAATGCCACCTCTTATGGGTTAGTGTCTAGAACTAGTGACTTTGCCAATCCGATAAGGCACTTAATTTCTGGATTTTCATGATCCCTTTTTATTTCCACTTACATCCGAGCCACTTTTTTTTTTTTTAATTTTCACTTTTTCCCTTGAAGTAACTTGCTAAATGTAAAAACAAACAGCACTACCTCATACTAGAAAGTTTTACCCAGTGTTCTGCCATGGGATAAAATGGTTCGCCATCTTTCCAGCCTCTGTATACTTTCTTTTCCCCCAAAACGATTAAGCTAGTGCCAGACATTTTGGGGTTTCGTTTTTCTTGTTGTATTTCTATAACAGGCCTCATGTCCGGTACCAATATTTGTACTGGTAAGTATAGCAGTTGAAACTGAAGCAAGAAACAAATCCTGAAACCCCAACGGCTTAACATCACAAAGATCCGCTTTTCACAAGTGCATATTCATTCTGTTGTTTATTGGTGACTGACCTGATTAGCAGGTGTCCCTTAAGAACTCCTTCCACTTTCAACCTTATGATGAGGATTCCAGTTTACCGCAGAAGGGGAAGAAAGATCTGCAGAATTACATAGGCAGCCAGAATTTATCACATCACACGGCTGTGTTAGGTGAAAGGGAGCTGGCAATGGTGAGGAAGCTTGGGAGTATTTAGTGAGTATGAAATGTCTCTGTCTTATGTATGATAAGTATTGAGCACTATATTGAAAAATAAAAATCCATTTCTTTCATGTTACTTCTGCCACTCCCAGAAGAGGAAAAAACAACAGAAGTTATTTTTCAGAAATCATAGCAAGGAAAGAGAAAAAGTTAAAAGGATACTTTCCAAACTGATAAAGAATAATGCAATACCTTATATTCAGAGAAATATATTCATGTTTTATTTGTATGGCTAAAACATTAAGCATAATTTACAACTGTATAAGGCATATATTTACACACCTTTACCTTATAAAATTTTAGTAACATTAATACCATAAACACTTTCATTTGCAAATATGAACAAGATTAATGTTTAAAATTGTTACAATTTTAATCCTATTTTTTTCACAAAATACTTGTAAATTATGAAACTATAAAGCAGAAAAGTGTAAGGAAATAAAATATGAATCATAATCCTGCTTCCCACTCACAACCATGGTTAGCATTTACATTTTTTTTGTTAAAATTCACTTTCATAGTTTATATATTATAACCATAATATTTTAATATCATTTGGTATCTTTTCATTTTGTTAAATATTTAATAGAGTATTTTCCCATACTATTCAAAATCATCTGTAAACATCATTTAATAGCTATTCAATCAGCCACATGGATGTGCCGTAATGTATAGAATTATATCCTGCTTCTTGGACATTTAGGTTTCTTTCCAATTTTATAGCTAAATTACAGATATAGGAAATAAACATATTTGCATATACATCTTTGGAGTTCTGAGTGTTTCATTAGTAGAGATTCCAAGGAGTACAATTACTTGGCCAAAGGGTATATATATTCAGAAGCTAATAAATATTGGCAAATTTATTTTTAGAAATGTACTAATTTGCATTTCCACCATCAGTATACTAATATTTCTATCTTGCCCAACTTTTATCAGTGCTGATATACATACATACATGATATATACATGTATATAATATATCTCTGCCGTTTGGGGAAAGGTAAAAATACTCCTTTTGCTTTAATCTATATGTCTGTGTATTTCTTGAAGTAATTTTTTTCATTTGATTGAGGAATAATTTGCACAAAATAAAAATGAATAGAATTTAAGGTTATAGCTTGATAAGTTTTGACAAATGTGTGTAACAGATTAACCACCACCCCAACAAAGAGGTAAAATATTTGATAACTGCAGAAGGTTCCGTTGTGTACATTTTGTTACTTCTCCCTCATAAGCAAACGTTATTCTGATTTTATAGTTTTTAAACATCAACTTTATCAAAATTGATATCAAAATGCAGCTATTTTAAGTGTACACATAAATGAGATTTAACAAATGTATACGCATGTGTAACTAACATGCCAGTGAAGATAAGAAACATTTCTTTTTTTTAAAGTTTATTTATTTTGAGAGAGAGAGAGAGAGAGAGAGAGAGAGTGCGTGTGCAAGAATTCCAAGCAGGCTCTGTGCTGATGCAGAACCAGATGCGGGGTTTGATTTCAGGAACCCCAAGAGCATGACCTGAGCCAAGATCAAGGGTCGGGCACTTAACTGACTGAGCCACCCAGGTGCCCCAAGAAACATTTCTATTACCTCAAAAATTCCTCTCTTTTGTATTCAATCTCCACTCCCCTCCCGGCCTCAGACAACCATTGATCTGGTTTCGGTTGCTATAGATGTTTATTTTAGAATTTTTCATTAATGGACTCGTAATATACTATATACTCTTATTTCTGGCCATGTAACTCTGTGCCACATTTTTGTGATTTATGTATGCTGTCACATGTAGCAGTAGTTTATTCTTCTTTATTGCTGAGTAGTGTTATGTTGTATGGATACACTTTTTTCTATCCATTCACCTACTGGTGAACTTTGGGTTGCATCCAGTTTGGGGCTATTATGACTACCGCTGCTATGAGCATTCCTGTACAAGGGTTTACGTGGGCCTATCTTTTATTTCTATTGGATAAACACCCAGGGACAGAAATGAGGTATCATATAGCAAGTATATGCTTAGCTTGACCTTTACTGAAAAACTGACTTCCAAAGTGCTTACACATGCTGACCATCATGTATGAGACTTTCATTTGCCCCACTTCTTTGTCAACATGGGCTATTGTCCATCTTTTTATTTTCTTTAATTTAGTCATTCTGGTTGGTGTGTAGTGGTACCTCATCACTTTTTAATTTTTATGTCCCTGACGACTAATGATATCATACGTCTTTCCACGTGCTTATTAAGCACTTGTGTATCTTATTTGGTGAAGTATCTATTCAAATATTTTACCTGTCTTTTAAAAATTAGGGTGTTTGTCTTCTGATTAAGTCATAAGAGTTTTTTGTTTGCTGGATACTCCTATCAGATATATGCACTGTTAATTCCTTCCCCAGTCCATGGCCTTCCTTCTCCCGGGCATATTAATGTCTTTCAAAGAGGAGTTTCTTTTTTATTTTGATTATGTCCAATCTACAATTTCTTCTTATATCATCGATGCTTTCTGTAACCTATCTAAGAAGCCTTTTTTTTTTTACTCCATGTTAACAAAGATTTTCTCCTTGCTGTCTTCTAGAAATGTAGATTTAGCTTTTATGTTTAGGACCAGGGTGTGTCTTGTATTAGTTTTTGTGTATGATGTGAGTTAAGGGTCAAGACTGTTTTCCTTAAATGGACTTCCAGTTGTTTCAGTATTATTAAAAGTTAAAGTTAAAAGTTAAAACCACTTTCCTTTCCCCATTGAAATGCACTGGTCCTTGTATTGCAATTCAATTCACCCTACATAAATGGCTTTATTTCTGTAGCCTTTACTTTGTTTCTTGGGTTTATATGTCTGTCCTTGCATCAATACCATATGGAATTGATTGAGTAATCTCTTCGGGGGTGTTCTGGGTGGTGGTCCACGTAAAAGCCCTTGAATAACTCCTGAGGAGGAATTTCCCAAGGCATAAAGAACTACATTTTGAAGAAAAGTAAAATTTAGCATAAGGGTCCTGAAAATGCCTACTTAGGATATTTGCCGTGTGGTCAGTTTCTTTCTTTCTTTCTTTCTTTCTTTCTTTCTTTCTTTCTTTCTCTTTCCTTCTTTCTTTTTTTCTTTCTTTCTTTCTTCTTCTTTTTTTTTTTTTACCATCTAGGAAGCAATGTGGTTCACTTTTATTACTTCAAAACGGGAAGGAACCTCAAATACATGTCATTCACTGTTTCTCAAACTGAGGTTTGCATACTCAAGCAGCCTCTGCTTCTCAGCAATCAAGCTTCTTCCATCACTTAAAAATCTGTTTATTATCAGCTGTAGTGTTAGATATTTAATATTTTATATACCCTCTTTTAAAACAAATATTTTAAGAACATAAACATCAAAAATATTTTAATGACTCCTGAAATGGGAAAAGCTTTATTAGTATGTATTTTCATAGGGGCGCCTGGGTGGCTCAGTCCATTAAACCTCCGACTCTTGATTTTGGCTCAGGTCATAATCTCATGGCTCCTGAGATCAAGCCCTGCGTAGGGCTTGCACTGACAGTGCTGAGCCTGCTAGCATTTTCTCTCTCCTACTCTTTCTGCCCCTCCCCTGTGCACACCCATTTTTTTCTCTCTCTCAAAATACGTGTTTTCATAAGAGATAATTATTGAAATAATATCATGTCATCTATCTATCTATACACACAATACAATATAGTCTAAAATCATGCCACACACAACTCATAGTTTCATAGTCTGAGAACTTCTGGAGGCCTATAAAACTGCTGTCGGTCTTACGGGGAGATTTCCACAGAAAAGTGAGCAGTATTGCATATACTCAGTGTAAGTTTCATGTTTAGGTGACAACCTAAAGAGTCCAAGCATTTATAATATGATTCATGTGTCTTAAGTTTTTAATATTAGAACTCGAGTCTCCGTATTCCAAATCCGCTATTTTATCAATTATATCGCCATGTGTAGAATGCCCTTTTCACCCCTATTTACTTTTTGAAATATGTGTATTAAAATTGTTATTAACACAGTTTTTATGAGAATGCAACCATTATCCACATAAATATAATTACGCGGAAAGAGCCCAGCTGGCAAGTCAAGTTACGCTTTTGAATTTTTTGCATTTGTAACACACAGAACGCCCCAGTTGTTTGGTTTGTTTAAATTATGTCTCAGGAAGCAAAGAAACTTGACATTTGTAGATGAGAAAGATAAATTTTCAATTAAATTATTAACTTTTGGCTATCTAGTTTGTAATACAATTTATAATTTTCCTGAATGCAATCAATATAATTAAGGACTGTTCATCCTTTGACTATAATAATATACCACACATTTTTCTTTCCTTTTTTTAATGTTTATTTATTTTTGAGAGAGAGAGACAGAGAGAGAGCTTGTGCAAGTGGGAGAGGGGCAGAAAGAGGGAGACAGAGGATCCGACGTGGGCTCTGTGTTGACAGCAGAGACCCCTATGGGGGGCCCAAACTTTTGAACTCAAGGAGATCATGACCTGAGCCAGAGTAAGACACTTAACCAACTGAGCCATCCAGGCGCCCCTTACACATTTTTCAAAAGAAAGTAAAACTGTTATACAGGATCTAATCCTTAAAAAGAATACAGAATAAGAGGTGATTTTAGCTACTTTCCCCGGAATTCTTCCACATGTGCTTAAATAAGCATTTAATGGCAATTCAAATTGGTAGATGTTCCTGTTGTGTTGCCTTTGGCGGTGAAGAATGAGTAAGCTTACAAAATGCTATCTAGGGGAGTGTTGAACTGTTGAAATTTGGACTTAATTTAAAGGAGCTGCAGTGCGGGCTTGTTGATCGATAAAAATACTCTTCATTTCCAAAATTCAAGAAGTCCACACTTCTGCACCACACTGTACAGAAATAGCACATTGAGCCAAGGCACCTGCCACTTGATCCAGAAATACTTGACTCCACACATTCATTCATTCATTCATTCATTCACTCTGCACTGGGGCAAGCACAATCTCTACCGTACCTGAATCACTTCATGAATGGCTCTCATTTAGAATCATTTTGTGCGCTAAGCACAGCTGTGATATTGATCTTTATGTATATTTAATGAGAGGACTTAGCCATTGGGGGTTTACCCCACTCAGATGTGTCTTAGCTTGTCCAATGATTTTTGTGCGTTGTTTCTCCAGAGCTAACCTCCCACCTCCCGCCAAAAGACTGTGACCACCATGTGAAATTACCAGCTAAAAGAAAGAAATGAAAAGTTAACTAGAAATTATCTTCTTTAAAACATTGACAATTTTAATTTTTAGAAAACCATTTCTCCATAATCTTTGCCTTACAATGTTGAAAGTGTTGACATTTTTCTTTGGTGAAAGAAAATAAGTCCCACAGCTATAAAGATTTTAAATTCTAATGATTTCATTATTTGAAAAACTGTATTTTTCTTTCTTCCTTTTAATTAAAACTTAAATATTATTTTTTTCTTTAATGTTATAAAGAGGGATTTTTATGTGTGTCTCTCTTAGAAAAAAATAAAATCAGACAGCACATCGGATCATGTAACTGTGTAATAAAATGATCAATTAATGTGCATGTTAAAGTTTCGGAGCTATTAATGCTAGTTCTTATTATAACCCATGTGCATAATAATAGGCTTTATTGAACTTTCCATCTATTTTTTTCTCACATCAGCAATTTAAAATGAAATTATTCCTAGGGGCACCTGGGTGGCTCAGTCGGTTAAGCGTCCGACTTCGGCTCAGGTCACGATCTCGGGGTCCGTGAGTTGGAGCCCCGCGTCGGGCTCTGGGCTGATGGCTCAGAGCCTGGAGCCTGTTTCCGATTCTGTGTCTCCCTCTCTCTCTGCCCCTCCCCCATTCATGCTCTGTCTCTCTCTGTCTCAAAAATAAATAAACGTTAAAAAAAAAAATGAAATTATTCCTCAAGGTAGTCTGGAATTGTTTCTCTCTCATATTTCTTAGAATTTAAAATACTCTGAAAGTGCTGTACCTTCTCAATTCCTGTGATTCCCTGCTATGGCGTAGCTGGGTCTTGTTATTTCCTGGGACAGACTAATATCTCCTTTACCCTACAAACAGTCTCAATAACTAGTTGTCATCCTCAATATATGTTCTACATTTATTGGGCCATAACATGTACTGAGCTCAGTACTTTGCTACACGGTAGGGAACCCCAAAGATGAGATTGACAGACAGAGAATCAAGACTGAAGCACAAGTTACACAATAATCACAGACAGTTTTATAAACTGATATTGCAGATGTTTTGCGACTCACTAGATCGTCTTATATTTTCTACATCAACTTTTCTTCTTGAGATCTGCTAAGCTCAAGGTAGCCTGAATGTATATTCTAGAAAGAATAGCCTTAATTAGTAGCCACAACATTGAAATTTAAAAAATCGTTTTATTAAAAAGGAAATATATAGCTGCGCTTTAATAGTAAAGTAAAGTTTCTGGAAGTTGTGCTTCGTTTATCCTGTGGCTTCAGAAGTAACTTTACCACATACGATGATTCATCAGAGGCACAAACACTTCAGGTCGAGAAGCATTAAAGGTGATGTACAAAAGATGAACTGCCTTGAATATTTTATCAGAAGAGTTACAACTCAAAAGAAAAGGAGGAAATTAACCTTCTGTGGCCACGTTTAGCAAGTGAGCATCCAGACTATACACTTTGATAATCCTTAATAGTTTGAAAAAAATATTAATATGGGAAAAGCAGAGTTATAAAGAAAAAGTCATGAGAGTACTCCGCCGAGACCATTTAGATTTAAGTGTTCTCTCTTGAATTGACTGTTTGACCTTGGAAAAGTCATAGCCTTTCCTTTGTACCACTCTCCACTCTCCCTCTGTTAGAGTGAGTGCATGTCCTCTGTGGTCTTCTCTAGTTTTGGCATCCTGTAATTCAAAATTGTACCGAATTTCTTGTCACTTTGCTGCACTCCACTTTGAATTAATGAACACGGTAGAGCGGCAATGATCCCTAAGTGCCAAGTTCACCGCAAAAAAAGGCTTCAGCACTGTGACTGTATTTATTTTAATGCTCATGAGTGAGAGAGAGAGAGAGTGAGACAGGGCAAGGAGGGGCAGAGAAAGAAGGGAACAGAGGATCTGAAGTGGGCTCTGTGCTGACAGCAGAGAGCCTGATGCGGGGCCCAAACTCACAAACCACGAGATCATGACCTGAGCCAAAGACAGACACTTAACTGATTGAGCCACCCAGGCGCCCCAGCAGTGTAATTGGAAAATATGTTTTGACTGCCTGCAATTTTTCGGCTGCTACAAAGGGAAGAAGCTAGCATTTATTGAGTTACTACAACATGCCAGTCATTGCATATTCCGCAATAAGAAAGAAATGACTCAACATTGTTCCTTATAAATGATTTAGGAGCAAAGTCTGTAGAATGGAATTACATATGAAACACCTTAAAACTGGGAAGCAGCAATGGAAAACCTGAATCTTCAGTCAAAGTGATGGCCAAGGTGGAAAAGGAGTAATAGAAATCTTTCAGAGAAGATGCATTTTGAGCTGAATCTGGGGAGAAGATGACAGCTAAGCAATAGAAGGAAGGAAGGAAAAGTAGATGTGGAGGTGGGGAAGTAATAAAAAATACAGTTGAAGTAAATCTGCAGTTCAAACATTTTGAATGAAGTAGTGGGATGAAGAAGTTGGCAACATGCAGATCATAGTTAAGTTCTTGAAATCAATCCATACTGTGTAAATGACCCACTATGTTCGGAGGACACATAAGTCTATACTGAAAACTTACAAAGAGCAAAGTTCAAGCCAGGTACCATGAAAGATACAAAGCATCTTAAATATAATCCTGGCACCTAAGATATCTCTGATCTAGTAGAAAACCCAAGGCATGCAGACATTGAAGGGTAATATGACTAAATTTTCTAGAAAGAAGATACCAAAAGAAGACATGTCTTGATATTTCACGAGACCTTACCAAATACAAAATTTGGATAGTGCTACTACAATTCAGAAAAGAAAGAGATCACTGAGCCGGCACCATGAGATTAAAAAGAAATTAACAGCATGGTGTCTGACCACCGGGAACTTATAACTTTTAAACATCTACTTCGTCAACACTTAGAACTGTTCAACCCCTTCCTTCCCCCTCTCTACCCTTTTATTTCTGTTTTCCATTAGCTGAGTGATGACGGCATTGCCATTTACATCAGCACTCAGCATCTATTCTCATCTTTTGCTAAAACATTGGGTTTAAATACATACAAAAGAGCAGCAGGAGACTTGAAAAAGATCGACTTTATATATATATATTTTTTCTTGTGTGAAAGTCTAAAAACAGAAACCAGGATAGAATCTAGAAAAGAGAAGGAGGGTAGAAGAGTCACTCTTTTCATCTTTAATGCATTAGGCAAGACTCTGCATTGTCTTTATCTGTATGTGAGCAAATGGATACAGTTTTTCTTCTAAGTTTTCAGGGGCAGCGAGGATTGTTGCAGGGGTTCAGCTTTCAAGTGTAAATACATGACCCCCAACCTTAATTTGAAATATTTTCCCTAAATATGGATCACATTATATTAAAGCTCGAAGGGACATTGGAGATCCAAAGGTACTCTTCCTTCTGTCTATATATGAATCCCAGAGATATTAAATGATTCGTTCAAAGTCTCAAAATTAGTTGAGAAGGAGCCAGTAGTGGAACTTGAGTTTTTGATGCCCAATAGTTTGCTCTTTCCATAAAACTAAGTGACAGTTTCTTCTTGGAATTTAGCACCAGGAAAGGTTTTGATCTCACCCAGTATATAAACATGCCCAAGCCCCGTTTTGGCCTCTACTTAACCCAGGGCTGAATTTAATGCTCAAGTGAGTAAAGCACATTTCTTGTACAATAAATTGCTCTTTCCTTTATATAATTTCTGATTTTCCTGAGTATATTTCAGATTTCATTATAGAGTAATACATATTCATTCTGGAAAATCTGGAAAACATGTCCAACTATAAAGAAGCAATAAAAGTTCCTCTAATCTCACCACTCATATTACGTACTTCATTTAAGCTAACTTTCTGTGTGCGTTTTAATTGTGAACTGCCTTGAAATAGTTTAAGAGGTAGGACGAGATTATTTATGAACAAGTTTGTTTTATTAAGCAGAAATTACATCACCTTGCTTTTCACAAATATTCACCAACATGTTAATACAAACAACTTAACAAACTTAAGCTTAACAAACAACCAACTAGAGCCCTCTTTAACTTAACAAACTTAAGCTTAACAAACAACCAACTAGAGCCCTCTTTAAAAACATGTTTGTCCTTCTAGAGGAGAAAGCAGGAAAACACCTCTCTGATCTCAGCCGTAGCAATTTCTTACTTGACACATCCCCAAAGGCAAAGGAATTAAAAGCAAAAATGAACTGCTGGGACCTTATGAAGATAAAAAGTTTCTGCACAGCAAAGGAAACAACCAACAAAACTAAAAGGCAACCAACGGAATGGGAAAAGATATTTGCAAATGACATATCGGACAAAAGGCTAGTATCTAAGGGCCAAAATCTATAAAGAACTCACCAAACTCCACACCTGATAAACAAATAACCCAGTGAAGAAATGGGCAGAAAACATGAATAGACACTTCTCTAAAGAAGACA